>NC_072833.1:900000-1032500 GCF_027744805.1 Dunckerocampus dactyliophorus | reverse complement strand
CCTGTTTATGACCTTCTAAATACGGGTTAAATACATTATTAGAGGCCTCCAGACATGAACTAACACCCCTATAATCATCTTTACACTGCTATTGTTCTTTGTTCACGCCATGCGCAACTCCTATGCACTGGCCATGGGACCTCTGAAGGGACATAAGAGACTGCTGCTGCTTTCAGCATAGCACACGGGGAGGCAACCTGTGGTGCCTGAGACCCATGGCATGGTTCCTTGAGGTGGTTCTTTCAGTCATGACTAAAGAAATACATATATTATTTTATTAATGGAATTATTATTGTTATTTAGGGGTGTTATTTCATGTCTAAAGGGCTCTAATGATCTTAAAAAACGTATTTAGAAGGTTGTGAACAGGTTTTCTATGTCTTATTTTCTCTTATTATGTGGGTAACAGGAGTGTGAAGGTGGTTATAGGGGTGTTATTTCATGTCTAGAGGGCTCTAATTAAATGTTAAAAACCAGATTTACAAGTTGGCAAACAGGCTTTCTATGCTCTAAAGGAATCCTACTTCACGGAAATTCACTTATCACGGTCTGGTCTGGAGCCATGAAGCGTGATAGACTTCTTTTGAATGACTTCATCGATGTACAGTGCTTTACAAGTGTGCTGGACCACCAGCCAATGTAAGGCTGTTGATGACTGTGGAGTGTTTGTCAGAAAAATAACAAATGTTCGGCCTTTTGTGTGCAGCGGTTGAGGAGTAGAAGAGATGTACTTACTAACAACTACACTTCACAGTGGGAACTTACGTCTTGTGGGACCTGGATGTAGGCGAAGGTGTACTCTGTGGCCTGTGCTGGCAGGGTTCTGATGCTGAAGGCGGGCGGGATGGCAGCCAGACGGGTGGATGACACAGTTTCTCTCTGGTAGGGGTGAGGGATGGGTGGTGTAAAACAAGCACAAAATGAACTTCCTTTAAGACTGCACGTAAGTGTAGCAACAGTGGCGGTGTGCGACTGAAGGACAGAGGCCCACTGCTAGTTCAAGGTTTGTGTGCTCGTGCGTAACAATCGTTCGGCAGCTGCTGCTTTCACCGAGGTGCATCTGGAGGTTCGGGGCGCACGACATGAGTCAACCGGGGCGCCACCCGTCACGTTGAGACAATACACGGAGATGACATGGCGAGGATGACAATTAGGCGTGATTGCTGTGATTATGTGTTTGAATGAGGCCATTGTGAAAGGCTGCAAGGCTGACAAAATACATTTTTAGGGGGTGGGGGTATGTTGATTTGCATTTGTGGAATTGACGTGATGTTCATTCGACGATGGTAAGTGCAAATGGGGGCAATTAGTGGCTCACATTGTGCTTTTTTTTGTTGCTCCCCAAAGAACACTGAAGCTGAGAAGATGCTCGTGCCAGCACTCCTTCCTGCTGTACGGTGTTCTCTCGCTCCATCGCAGTTCACCTTTCGCAGACAGCGAGCCTGCTTGTAAGTTTTCGCCCCAACATGCTGCCGAAATGTTCCGCAGCCAAAAGGCAGAGGAAGCCAAACCTCACACAAGAAGTTGTGTATGAAAAGTGTATAAAGTGTATGGTGAGGGCTTTTACAGCCTTAAAACATAGAATAATCATAAAAATAAATGAATTAAAATGCAGGCTATTTTGGGCACCTATCCCCTGCAATAAATGACGGAACACTGCACTCCAAATTCCAACTTTGGTTTGGTTTAATTTTATTTTATTTAACATGCATGCAAATTACAACGGAATACATCACATGATTCCATTCACAACTTTGTTTTGTTTTTCATATTATGACTTCAATCAAAAATAAAGTCTTTCTTTAATATTTCAACTTTACGCTACCAAAATGGCATTTTGCCTCATAATATGATGTTATTCTTTTTTTTTTTTTTACTTTTTTTCTCTGAATATTTTGACTTAATTTTTGTAATACTGATGATTTTTTCCATTTTTGCTGTTAAGAATGCGTTGTGGGCCAATAAATGCTACGAGCCCCACACCTGGCCCCCAGGCCGCACTTTGAACACCCCTGTCTGAGACTAATGGCATCAGTGGACTACAGAGTCCGGACAGAGAACACCTTGAACATTTGGAATGAATCAGACGGCTTGCAATTTATTGCTTTTGACGGAGGCTGTCTGCTCTGTACACACACACACACACACACACACACACACACACACACACACACACACACACACACACACACACACAGGTGGCTGTCTAAAAGTCAATGTGAATGGACACCAGAGTGACGTAAAACCACGCGGGGATGTTGAGGTCAGCCTCGGAGCATCGCACTTTCAGCAACATGCCAGGACGCATTGCGTCTGCTTGCCGCCCTCCTCCCCTCTTATTCTCATGCGTCATGCCCCTTTTCTCCTTTAACTACGCCATTATCGCTTTGTTTGCGCTTTCTGCATCTTACTCACGTTGCCATAGTCGATGTAGAAGACGTGGACTTTCGCCGGCGACTCCACTTTCTCTACTCGGGCTCTGTACCTGCAGGAAGAAAAAAATAAAATAACTGATTGATAAAAGAGCAGATGAAGACAAAAAAGCGGATGAGTAAATGAATCTGGAGTTATTTCCTTGAGGGGGAGAGGATCCATTGGGGCGTAGAAGGCTGGTGAAAATTGCACAGAGGCCCTCCTTGCAATATTCACATGGTAGCATGAGCGCTAATCAGGCCTCTTCTGTCACTTATGGTGGCTGGCTCATATGGTGACAAATAAACCGTACAATACAACACTAATATATACTTCAGTACTTCCTACTTTTTCACTGATGCCTGGCCAATATTGTTTCGTAAATCTGTTGACATATTTTGAAACTAATTTACTGTTTTTTTTTTTTTTTTATTGTTTCCAAGACAGACAGGTTGCTACATTACTATAAACCTGTGCTTCTCAAATCGGGGGGGCGTGAGAGGCAGGGGGGCTGTACTACTTGCATATACTACAGTGGTGCGAAAAAGTGTTTGCCCCCTTCCTGATTTCTTATTTGTTTGCATGTTTGTCACACAAATGTAAATATTAGTCCATGACAACACAACTCAACACTTGATGCACTTTTTTAATCAAACTTTTATTATTAAGGGAGAACGAAACCCAAAGCTCCATGGTCCTGTGTGAAGAAGTGATGCCCCCTACAGCTAATAAGTGGCTGGGCCCCCCTCAGCAGCAACAACTGCAATCAACTTGCAATGAGTCTCTTCCAGCGCTGGGGAGGAATTTAGCAGAATTGTTGTCATTCAGCCACATTGGAGGCTTTTCCTTTCTAAGGTCATGCCACAGCATCTCAATAGGATTCAGGTCAGGACTTGGACTAGACCACTCCAAAGTCTTCAGCCAATCAGAGGTGGACTTGCTGGTGTGTTTTGGATCATTGTCCTGCTGCAGAACCCAAGTTGCTTTCAGCTTGAGGTCACCAACATTCTCCTTCAGCAGAATTCATGCTTCCATTTATCACAGCAAGTCTTCCAGGACCTGAAGACCATCACACTACCACCACCACATTTTACTGTTGCTATGGTGTTCTTTGTCTGAAATGCCAGATGTAATGGGACACACACCTTCCAAAAAGTTCAACTTTTGAGAATTTTCCCAAAGGTCTTGGGGATCATCAAGATGTTTTCTGGTAAAATTGAGACGAGCCTTAATGTTGTTTTTGTTCAGCAGTGGTTTTGGTCTTGGAACTCTGCCATGCAGGCCGTTTTTGCCCAGTGTCTTTCTATCTCAAGCAAATCGCCTCCAAAACATCACTATTGCATGATGTCAACCAATACCAGTATTGGAAATCTTGATACCAGAAGTATCCTTTAATTTGGTATCAATATGCCCATCTGCAACTTCCAACACACGGTGACCATGTTGTCTCATACACTAAACAAGACTGAAGTGTGTGTGTGTGTGTGTCTGTGTGTGTGTGTGAAGCCAAAGCGGTGAGGGCGATGCTAATTACACCCTGCGGTTGTCTACACTTAACGCATCACAGGCTTGAATCAAGACGAGGTAAAAATGAAACGTCAGGCCGTAAAGGACGTTGGCTTTAGGAGCAAACACATACCATTCATCATCAGCAAACTTGGCTATGCAGTAGTCGCCCCGGCGTGCGGCGTAGGATCCTTCCACGGGGGGCTGGGTGGCGATCTCCGCCCTCATGGTCTCCATCAGACTCTCCAGCTGACCTCCTGCGGTGAGAGGGACATGAGACACTGCAACCAATCCCAATGGGCCTTCAGAAGCCATTATGTGCTCAAGATATCAGCTATCATGCTGACACAACCCTCCTCTGATTGCAGAGTGCTGTTTGAGGCTGTCTTCTACTACGTATACGTGGACACGCTGTGTTTGTTTACCATCTATGCGTGTGGTGGAACATCCGTGTTTTCAGGTGGCTGGAGTGCGAGCGAGCGGCTGCGTGAAGCGTGCAGACGCAATTACAGAAGCTCGTTGAGCAAAGTGGCCTGTCGGTCTGGCAATAAAAACACCCGACATTAGCAAGACGTACACACTCAGGGTGTACTCTTGTGCCATCACTTGTACACTGCCATATTACTGCCACTGTGTGGATTATTTCCAGTCTTATATCAAGTCATTTCCATTGTTTCTATTGTGCAAGGTGGCAGCTGTCATTGTACTGTAGTTACAGCGGTGCCTTGGTTCTAGAAGGTCCGACTCAAACCCATAGAAAATAATGTAAACCCAATTCATGCGTTCCTGATGCCCAAAAATGTTAACACAAAAACTTTCACATGCAGAAAATGATGCAAAAATAATTACAAATGACAAATGGACAACTGAACATTTAAGATCACTCTCACCCGGTCATGTTGGAAATATTATATCAGATTATTATTCTGCTGCAACCACAATTTGCAAAAATATATCAAACAAAATATCAGCATTCTAGAATCAATACACATGTGCTGTGTCGTTTCATAGAGAAAATGGAAAAAGAAAAAGAAAAACAACGCTGGTGGCAGTGAGATTGCAAGGATGCCTTCTAAGGTGTGAGGTTCAAGAGTTTTATTGTCATGTGCACAGGAAAACAGGTAGTTATGTAGTTATGCAGTGCAATGGCATTCTTATTCTGTTCATTCTCCCAAAAAAAGAAAGAAAACACAAGAAAATGAATAAGAACGAAAGAAACATAAATACCAATAAATTAAGCAACAAGAACAGTAGAGACATGAATACAAATAAATCAATAAATAAATAAATAGTTATGAGTGTGTGTGTTGTGTGCGGTGTGTGTGAGTGCTTCGTTGAGAAGCCTGATGGCCTGTGGGTAAAAGCTGTTTGCCAGCCTTGTGGTGTGCTGCGTCACCCTCCGTGAGCAGGTTGATAGACTGTTATGCCGGAACTGGAATACAGTGTTCCCTCGTTTATTGCAGGGATAGGTTTCAAAATAGCCCATTCCATTTTTTTCCATTCCATTTTCCTCCGCTTATCCGGGTCCGGGTCGCGGGGGCAGCAGTCTTAGTAGGGAAGCCCAGACTTCCCGGTCCCCGACCACCTCCTCCAGCTCCACCGGGAGGACACCAAGGTGTTCCCAGGCCAGCTGTGAGACATAATGCCTCCAGCGTGTCCTAGGTGTTCCCCGGGGCCTTCTCCCGGCTGGGCATGTCCGAAACACCTCACCAGGGTGGCGTCCGGGAGACAACCGGACTAGATGCCCGAGCCACCTCAGCTGGCTCCTCTCGATGTGAAGGAGCAGCGGCTCTACTCTGAGCTCCTCCCGGATCACCGAGCTCCTCACCCTGTCTCTTAGGGTGAGTCCCGCCACCCTACGAAGAAAACTCATTTCAGCCGCTTGTATCCGCGATCTCGTTCTTTCGGTCATGACCCAAAGCTCATGACCATAGGTGAGGGTGGGAACAAAGATCGAACGGTAAATTGAGAGCTTTGCCTTCCGGCTCAGCTCTCTCTTCACCACGACGGTCCGGTACAGCGACCGCATTACTGCAGACGCTGCGCCGATCCGCCTATCGACCTCACGCTCCAACCTTCCCTCACTCAAGAACAAGACCCCGAGATACTTGAACTCCTCCACCTGTGGCAGGACCTCATTCCCAACCAGGAGGGAGCAATCCAGCCTTTTCCGACTGAGAACCATGGCCTCAGATTTGGAGGTGCTGAGTCTCATCCCAGAAGCTTCACACTCAGAGGCAAACCATCCCAGTAAACGCTGCAGGTCACAGCCCCATGAGGCCATCAGGACCACGTCGTCGGCAAATAGCAGAGATGAGATCCTAAGGCCCCCGAACTGGACTCCATCGACACCTTGGCTGCGCCTCGAAATGATGAACAGAATCGGTGACAAAGGGCAGCCTTGGCAGAGGCCAACATTCACCAGAAACAGGCTGGACTTGCTGCTGGCAATGCCAACCAGGCTCCTGCTCTGGTTGTACAAGGACTGAATGGCACGTAGTAGCACGCCAACAATCCCATACTCCCGGAGCACCCCCCACAGGACACCGCGAGGGACACGGTCGAATGCCTTTTCCAGGTCCACAAAGCACATGTAGACCGGTTGGGCAAACTCCCAAGTACCCTCCAGTACCCTTGCAAGGGTGTAAGGTGGTCCAGTGTTCCGCGACCAGGACGAAAACCACATTGCACCTCCTGTAGCCGAGGTTGGACTAACGGTGGTACCCTTCTCTCCAGCACCCTGGAATAGACTTTCCCAGGGAGGCTGAGGAGTGTGATCCCCCTGTAGTTGGCACACACCCTCCGGTCACCCTTCTTGAAAAGGGGGACCACCACCCCAGTCTGCCAATCCAGAGGTATTGTTCCCGACTTCCACGCAATGTTGAAGAGACGTGTCATAGCCCACAGTAAGTGAAATCCACAAAGTGGCCAACTTTGTTTCCAATGATTCTTTATGTTTTAAGGCTGTAAAAGCCCTCTGCATGCACTTTATACACGTTTCTCAGACATGCATTAACATTGCTTAGCAAGCAGCTCACACGGTTGGCTAGTCTGCTAGCAATGACAACCACAACAGGAAACGTCAGGAAGGAGATTGATTGCCAATCAGGACACAGAAGACAAGAAGAGAGGGAAGAGAGAGACACGGCAACCCCGTGCTAAAGCACAAAACTACAACACTCAACTTCCCACAATGCAATTCTTCTTAAAGGGCCAGGCTCGGCCTTTAACAACATTCATGTTGTTTATTAAAAAAAAAAATGTTTTTTTAAAAGCACTAAAATTGCACTAAACCAAATCTGTGAAACAGGATGTGCGGTGGATGTGTGTGCACCGCAGCGGATTCACATTTACATACCTCTGAAATGACGCCGGTCTTCTCTTAAAGCCATAAAACTGTGAGGTCTTGCACCCTCGTCTCGGTACGCTCAATCGCCTCTCTTTTGTGTGGTCCATGTGGATAGTATCTCTCTCCTGCACAGCAACTCTGATATCAACAAACGCTGTTGCCCTAAAATGGAGGCCACGGCCCACACTGCTTTGCGAGATCACGTGCAAGTATTGAGAGATTTCGTCTTGGGCGTGTGATCCAAGATGGTGGCGTGAACAAACCAAACTATTTTGCACACTAAACAAGAAAGCAAACACAAGCCAAGGCAACATTTTAGCAAAAATTTGGGACATTGGGGACGTTAACCGAGGTACCACTGCACAGAAAATGTACCTGTCACAAAGGTAAATTAATCTAACGATAAAAAAAGCCATGGTTTCCAAGTCCAGTGTGGGAATATTTCGGCTTTAAACAGAATGAACAACGTGAGCGCACGAACACCACCAAACCGACATGTCGAGAAAGAAGGGCAATACGACCAACTTGTACGCACACCTCAAACACAACCATCCTGTACAATTTCAGTTTAAGTGCAATTTTTGCTAAAAGACACTGAGTACATTTTATTTTCATTGGTTTTTTTTGTATTTTTTTGTTTAAGTTATTATGTCGTTTATTTTACTTAAAATCTCTACATTCCAATTACAATGTTACAGTAAATACACTTGAGAAACTACAGTATATTGCTTTTGACACGATGTACTCATTAATATGCCATATAAATAATGAAAAATGCTCCAAAAAAAATGTCAATAATATCACTTATCAACAATAATTTGTAGGACAATTATCGTCCAGCATCTGTGGGTGTTGACCTTTGGATTATGTCAAGTCCATTTACTTCTAGTACACATTGTCCTTGCATTCTCATTTGAATCCGCCCCCTGCGGGTAACACCTTTGCAAGTGCAGCTGGCGTCTCTTTTTGGTCGTCATTAACGCCGTGTACTATTTCTGACACAGAGGTGAGCGGGGGTGTACAAACAGTCGACTAGCTGAATTTGCCGGGTTATCAGTGCCGAGGCAGATGTTATTATTAGCATGATGAAGAGAGAACAGTAGTCGCGCCTATCTGAACGTCTCCAGATGATGTGCAAATGTAGTACAAAAAAATAAGCCACAGGCTAGCAAAACTAGCTTATTGTGTTTTTATGCATGAGCACACATATTTAGTTGTGACCAAAGAGAGCTGCAAAGAGGAGACATGAGCCTTCCGAGGGGCACTAACTGCATGATAAATATGCAAACATGCGCTCGAAATACAAATGCATGCAAACGGTAAAGGCGTGGATGACAGACACTATGGATGTTGACCAGATGGCAGCCAAAAATGGACCTTTAAGTGCTCTTTTGCTACGGTAAACAAACAGTTGTCCCTCGTTTATAGTGGTTAATTGGTTCCAGACCCGGCCACGATAAATGAATTTCCGTGATAAGAGCCAAAGTTAATAAATGCAATATCTTCGTAGTTAGAGCATTGAAAATCTGTTTATGACTTTCTAAATACGGGTTTTAACATTATTAGAGCCCTGTAGACATGAAATAACACCCCTATAACTCTTTTCAACACATTGCAACTCTTATGCTGCACAGACTGCAAGCTAACCAGTTAGCCTTGAATTTATTTATTCTAAACTTAAGCTAGAAACATACCACTTCCACACAGAATGGGAGGAGAACTTTTTTTTCCCCACTCCATCATGTCGGACATGCCATGGCTTTGTGGTACTCAGCGTGCAATGTGACTCTTGAATATGTTTCTATGCTTCACTGGTCTCCATTTTGTTGCATTTCGCTGGTTTCAATTTCGAGTTCAGTCCATATCAATCAACGCATTATCAGTTTTGTATTTAAATGGGGGGGCAAAAAACATTTCCGTCCTCCAGTTGGGGGCATGACAGAAAATAATTGAGAAACACTGTGTTAAGTTAATGTAAGATAATGGCTCAATGTTTTGTGTCATTACTGCCACCTAGTGGCCACAATACTACATATCACTTGTATTTCAATACTTTTGACTAATTAATCATTGATTCATTCTCTAATTTCTGGAAAAAATGTGATATCGTGAGGGACGACTGTTTACAAATGCCAAGTGTGGCGCCCCCTATGGGATGTATCATACAGGTTTCATCATCATCAAGACTTAGGAGTCATTTGCTAAGCTGCGTCGATGCCCCTGCAAGGATGTTTTGTTTGACGGCGGCCATCTTGTGTACCAAATTTGGTGGTGATTTGGTTGAACACCCAACAGTGAGAAATATGGGAGTCAAACTGGGGTTTAATATGAGCGGCACCATGTGGCGCGTTTGCCAGAAAAATAATAAAGAAACAGCAGGGGTGCACGTTTGACAAATGCCAACGTGCTTCAGCGGTAGAACAGTTTCTTCATTTTGACTGTCAATGTGTATTTTGACTTCAGATAGTAGACATTTCAAACCAGAAGCCGGAATTTGACGGCATCGTCTGATTTCTGATTGCACTGACAGTATATCGTGTCACTTCAGGGTCATAAATAGCGACCGCCTTGACCGTGAGCGCCAACGTCATTATTATAGCTCCGAGTTACGCAGTCAAAGGCCACTGACAAACGCTCTACGGTTCACAAAGCTTTAAACAAGCTGATTTATGATCTCTCCCTCTCGCTCGCTCGCTCTCATGTGCGCTTCCGTGGACTCACTCCGGCTACTTCCGAGTCACATCTTGTCACTCCGGACAATAAATCCATCACTTGCAGGAAGGCAGTTAGTGCTAATACTGCTGACAAATCAATGGCAAATCAATATCCCAGGCAGGAAAGGCAGCCAGGAGCAAGTCATTGCATGAGGGCGGATCAAACGGAGATCTGGAAATAAAGCAAAATGAGAGTTCTGTGCAAACTCTGAGGCAGTTTGTGAAAGCATGTCAGGCTTATGCGCTTGGGTTTGTGCTGCTCAAGTACTGCAGACATACCACATTCTGTAATGAATGCATTCACTGCCCGTTACATATGACAAACAACACATTTCTTCACAGAAATCCATAGAAAGACTTGAAATAATCCACAAAGTCAAAACCCACGACAAACTCGCTCAAAGACGTGTCATATATAATTAATGCCACCACTCCTCGCCAGCTACACCTTTCATAACAGAAATCCATAGAAAGACTTGAAACAATCCACCAAGTCAAAGCATGTGGCAAGCTTGCTCAAATAATTGTCATATAATTAATGCAATCACTCCTCGCCAGTTGCATGTGATAACCAACACATTTCATACCAAAGCCACAGAAAGGTTTGAACTAATCCACCCAGTCAAAAGCCATGGCAAGCTTCCTCAAGTAAAAGATGCATCATAAAATTCATGCAATCACTCCTCGGCAGTTACGTAAGATAACCAGCACATTTCATAACAGAAATCAATAGAAAGACTTGAAATAATCCACAAAGTCATAACCCACGACAAACTCGCTCAAAGACGTGTCATATATAATTAATGCCACCACTCCTCGCCAGCTACACATTTCATAACAGAAATCCATAGAAAGACTTGAAACAATCCACCAAGTCAGACCCTGTGGCAAGCTTGCTGAAACAGACGTTTCATAAAATGAATGCAATCACTCCTCCACAGGTCCATGTGATAAGCATCACCATACAATAACCATCACATTTTATTCCAAAAGTCAACAGAAGGACTCTAAAATAATCCAACAAAGTGACAACAAAACCCACAGCACCTTATCACCTTATATACATTTGGGTTGGGGGGGGCTACTATTTATTACAGTAGGGGAACCAGTGAATGGCAGGACTGTGAAGGCTCAAGGCAGAAGCAAAGCAGAAAGCTGAAGCCCAGGCTGCTGGTGATGATATTTGATGATATTGCGGCTGCAGAGGGAGTCCTGGTGGCCTTTTGCTACACCCCCCCAAGGCTGCACGGAAATCTATTAAAGCTTTTAAAGCGCAGCCAGGTAAACAATCCCAACAAGGCCAAGAAAACAACACGCGCGCTCATTCCCCCATGATGAATATTCTCTCTTGACACACACGCGACAGGCTTGAGATACTCCAAGAAAACAGAATTAAGATTTAAAGACCAGTCTGGTGGGGGTTTTCAGTGTACTGGGAAGAGGAAGGGAGAGGGAGGGGGCGCCGCGAGTACCTGCCTGTCTGCCTGAGGGGGCTCATCATCAGTGGCTGCATCATTAGGTGATGAACAGCTGCTGAGTGTAAAAGCTAGAAGTGTGAATAATGTGGGCCGAGTGACACTGGGTCGGAGGGGAGGCAAATAGTGTGTGTGTGTGTGTGCGTGTGCGTGTGCGTGCGTGCGTGTGTGTCTCATTACGAGCCTGAACTGGTGCCAGGAAACGAGCACTGGACGGGACGCAGCACCAACTCAAGCATCACATAGGGTAGGCTAGGCTGGTGTAGCCTCAGTGGCCATTTTTATGGAGGGGAAATCCCAAAAGAGGTTAGGATGACGCCAGCCTAGCTAAGGCACGTTATTACCTCCGCCAAGGTGTGTATTTTAACACTGGATTGTTTTGTTTTGTTGGTTGGCTACAGCCTTAAATTAAGTTAAATTAACCTGGACTTTCTATTATGAACAAAATTAATTGGAAAAATACATCAAATAAATAAAAGGGCGGCCATGGCTCAGGAGGTAGAGCAGTTTGTCCAGAAAGCAGAAGGCTGGCGGTTCGATCCTCGCTCCCTCCACCCAGTCACTGTTGTGTCCTATCCCACACTGATGTATGAACGCGAATGAATGTTTAGTGGTCAAACAACCCCAGGGCAGCTGTGGCTACACATGTAGATTACCACCACCAGTGTGCGACTGAGGAGTGAATGAATAATGGCTTCACTTCATTGTGAAGCGCTTTGGGTACCTTGAAAATCTAATCTATTATTATTATTATTAATAAAAATAATCAAAAACACAAAATCAATGTAAAAAAAAAAAAGTTCAGGATGCCACACACCAGGCTAAGGCTTCTTAAGGTGTCCTTTTTTAACACTGGATGATTTTAGGGGGTTAGTTTAGTTTTTGCCAATGCATTTTCTAATAATTAAAAATAATGATTAATAAATACCTAAAATATTTTTTAACATCGCATTGGGGGAAAAAAAAAATTTAGAAAGTAAAAATGAAAAATGTTAAAAAACTGATCTAAAATCCATACTAAATATAAAAATATCTAAGACATTCGCCTGTAACTGATCCCAAAAAGAATTGGGTTTGGAAAGAAAATCCAAATTCTGCAGCTATTTTGTGTTGCGTTTTTTGCTCATCCAACATAGGAATTCAAATCTATTCATGTCTGCCTTGAAACAAAGCTTTTATTCTTCCATTTTTCTCAAGCTGCTGCGCTTCCCCTTAAAGCTTCTGCAATAGTACACCTGGCAACTAATCCAATTTCACCTGGAAAGTTGAAATGAGCATCTTCAAATCAGGATGGAAATCATATCTTTTTATTGCACAATATCAAACTCCTAGCTGCCATTTGATCACTGATGTGTCAAGTTGGGAAAAAAAGCCGTATTTGGGGGAGGGGGGATTTTTTGCTTCCGCTCCCTTTGCTCGTGCAACATCGCTTGGATTCATCTGCCTTATTTTTCCAAGTGTCATCACGTGACCGCTGCTAAGCTGTTTTTGCAGCGCAGATTGTGAACATTTATCCTCCTTAGCGGGCCGGGCCACTCCTTCTGCTTAATTAGAAGGCAGCTTGTGTTGTTTAGTAAGTCAACGACTGCTACGTGTCTTTCATAAACAAGTCAAGTAGCACTCAGTATACTTCATACAGTACGTACAGCACACTTGATGGCTAATATTTAGCACATTCAGGCATACTTCCTTGACTCCGTGCCTGGAGTGGCCTCTGCCTTTGGAGTGTGCAAGGTCACCCAGATCTATGCAGGTCCCCCTACTGACAGTAATTACATATAGCCTCCGGAGAGAGGCCAACACAGAGTGGTGGGTGGGGCGGGGTGGTGGTGTCGGAATGGCGAGATAGCCCTTTGAAGGGGGAGATAACGTGTGTGGGGAGGAAAGTGAGACAATGAGAGATAAATGAGTACATTAACAGATAAAGACCCTCAAAATGAACTGAGGATTAAGGAGTGCAATCCCTCCAGCTTGCGGGCAATTTGGAAGGAACCATTCCAAACGTGAAATTAATCACTTATCCGGGCGCCCCGTGTAAAGATAGCCATGCATGAAGAAAGCTGCACTTATGAGTTATTAAAGGGGAATAATTAAAATGGGAAAAGGGGAAGAAGAGGCGAGGGGGGGTAAAATAAGCGCAGACTTCATACGACCCGCTGAGAGGAATACGCCTTTTTTCCTCCATCCTCGACATTTGACAATCATTAGGGAAGATAAAAGCATGCTGATTATTTCCTGGCTCTGTGAATGTCCACTCATGTGCAAAAACAGCTGTGAGGCCTTTTCAGTCATTCTTTATCACGTCTGTGCAATGTTCCATAGGATGGAACCTCCCAAAAGACACTGGAGGCTGACAACTATTAGAACACACAACACTGGAAACTCTTATTGTCATCGTTACTGGCCCAAATACACTCGTAGGCCCCGCTGAAAAACTGCACACAAATTGACATTTTGCACTCCCACATCTTAGAGGGATGGTTGGGGTTTTTTAACATGACGTTGTATGACAGCAACGTAGCACAGCAAAAGTGATTCAGTAAAAAACAACATTTCAATTTGTGTTTAAACACCAGAGAAATGGGAGAAAAAGTTCATGCCCATCTGAGAAAGTGTATGGTGAGGGCCTTTTCAGCCTTAAAACATGTAAATTTCACTTATTGTGGGCTATTTTGGGAACCTATCCCCCGCCATATACGAGGGAACGCTGAACCTCGTTTTCACTCAGTGATGCGTTCCCGTCTGGATGCAACTATTTACTAGTCCGGCACAGCGTGGACACAAATGTTTTTCAACCTGCCAATAAAAAATAAATACAAAATAAAAAGTGGGCTATTTCTTTTCCCTTTGAAACATTCTGAAAAAGAACGAGGTGTTGAGGTTTCAACAGCTTTTCTTTCATTTTGTCTTAAATAGGCTTTTTCCCAAAACAGGCTGGTGTTGTATTCAGGGCCCGTCTTATACTCGGGTCAATACGGTATTCACGAATCTCAACCGTCGTGTGAGCGCTCGTCTTGGCCTTATGAGGGCGCACACCGCGCTAATTTAGGCGCGGCTATGTGGTGACACTGCACTCTGCTGGTGTTCTCTTCAAGGACGTCATGCTGCTTTCTGGGAGCATCAGCAAATATGAAAGAGGAACAGGAATGAATGGAGGATGGGCTGGGGGGTCAGAATTCACTTCCCCACTTTCTCCTTCCGGCTCACACTGTTTGATATTAGCGCTTTTATGTGTCACGTGTGATAATAATAGGAATCATTTCTGCACGTGTGCCCTGCAGCCAGCGATGCCAACGGCTCTACGAGGTCCTGGCGACACCTGATTTTCATCAGTATGTTAACAACTACAGGGAAAGGGGGGGCAGCTAGCTACATTAGCCAGAGGCTCTGCTGCTGCTGCTACATGTCTTTGCCTACAGCTATAGATGATGATGAAAAGAAAGTGGAGCACTTGTGAGGGCACGCTTCGGATGTTTGGCTTCCAGCGCACTCGGCTTCCGATTGGCCAATTATTTCATGTAGAGCAAGTCAATTTCATGGCCTCCGAAGCAGTCCTGAGGGCGAAAATGGGAGGCAGGAAAGTATTGGGACACTTGGTCATCCACACACAATGAAGAAAACATGACGTCCACACGATTTTTGTTTTTTGGGCCTATTACAACATTTAATGAATTATCTTAACAGTATTACCTGGGGGGGGGGGGACGACACACAAATGAGACGAGATTTCAACTAAGAAACTACAATGACAAATCGTAAGAAATACTTGACAATATGTTGCAATCTACCAATATAATTTCTACTACATTACACTCTTCTGCACTTTGTGTGTATGCTAGCGGCCCCGCCTCCACCCACCCAGACAAAAAGATTGTATCACTGACAAAAGGGCTCACTCTGTTGATGCTGTTGTTCTATGGAACAAACGCGCCACGGTGCTGAACCCAATGCACAGAGTGAACCCTCTTCCTGTCTGTTTAGAGGCGGGAGACGAGGACAACAGGCACGCATGCGCATTATTTTCAAGGTCATTTATCATCGTCCCAGGCCAGGTGCCCAGAAGAACAAGAAATCTGGTCACCTTTTAATCTGGCGAGATCTTGTGACACCCCTAGTATTACCATATTCACCCCCAATATGAGACAGCCCCTCTCTTTGACGACCCGTTTCTATACAAATATTTCTGACAAATTCATAGCAAAAATGAATGTTTTTTCTGTTGGTTTGCGGGTGTAAAGTCATCCCTCCACAGTCATTAACTGGTTTCATGGCTAATTTCATAGAGCATTGAAAGCCTGTTTATGACCTTCTAAATATGGTCTTTAAAATTAATAGAGCCCTCTAGACATGAAATATTCACCTTTACAGTCCTATTACCCAACATAGTAAATATAAGAAAAGAAAATAAGACAATAAGACAAGCAAGAAGCACATTTTTAAATATAGAAGTATTACTCAACCACAAAACAGTGATGACTCCCATCCATCATGTTCTTCCGCTTATACGGGTCTGGGTCATGAGGGCAGCAGGGAAGTCTAGATTTTCGGGTCCCCGGACCAGATGCCTGATCCACCTCATCTGGCTCCTCTCAATGCGGAAGAGCAGCGGTTCTACTCTGAGGTTGTCCTGGATGACGGTGCTTCTCACCTTAACTCTGAAGGAGGGCCCAGCCACCCTACGGACAAAACTCTGCTTGTACCCGCAACACCGTGGTAGACAGCCAAGCCACAAAATTGGAAGCGCGAAGCGGTGTAAAAACTCCGCATCTACAACGACCTGTCTTATATTTCGAGCGTAAAACTATTGTCTGACATTCAAGAATGTCTGAATGACATCAACACACCCTGGTAGCGTGTGCTTCAGCACGGCATGAAGCGAGCACAAAGGCAGCAACGGGGGACCTATTAAGGGTGCGTTCATTATGTGCCATGCAACAACAGCAGGGATTGGTAGTTTTCTCATTCCATCAAGTGACAGGGATGATTGATTCCCGTCATTCCGTGGTAATGACAAGAGGGATGTCTGTCGTTAGCATGTGCTGTTAAAAAAGTGGAGGTCTTTTAACACAGGTGGTCAGCGCGGCGCTACATCAATGTTTTATTCTACCCCAAATGTCACATTTGACACCTTTGTCGCCCGCCCGGCCCACACAATGAGACGAGTGGCGTTCATACATAATAGAACAAAGTGCGACAATATGGTACTGTACCGGTCTCCACGTCCTGGGTGTAGAAGTGCAGCGTGTCAGTGATCTCCGTCACGTACACTGGCTTGTATTTGGCCACGCGCTCCTTCTCCTCAGACACGTGCACCACCTCCTCCTTGGGTTTATCCTCGTAGTTGGCCCACACCTACAACACAATGCAATAATCATCCATTAACTGAAACAACTTGATGGGCGTGTACTACGTGGCTGTGACCAGCAGAGGCGCTGTTGGTTCAGTCTAAACTAGTTTACAGTCTAAAGACGTCAGCTTTTGGGACGTTTTACTGTGGCAACAGGAGTTACGGACATTCAGAGACAGTCCCGTTAATATTGCACTAGGCTCACTAAACCTGTGGCTCTCAACTGGTGGGTCCACAAATAATTGAGGTGGTCAGCCAGTGAAAAACTACATTTAGTTACTTTGAAGAATATAGATTCAAGATTCAAGAGTTTTATTGTCATGTGCATAGTAAAACAGGCAGTTATACTATGCAATGAAATTCTTATTCTGTTCATTCTCCCAAGAAAAGAAAGAAAACACAAGAAAGAATAAGAACATAAGAAACATAAACACATAAACATAAATACCAATAAATTAAGCAACAAAAACAGAAGAGACATTAATACAAATAAATAAATAAATAAATAAATAAATAAAGTGCTATGAGTGTGTGCGTGTGTTGCGTGCGGCGTGTGTGAGTGCTTCATTGAGAAGCCTGATGGCCTGTGGGTAAAAGCTGTTTGCCAGCCTTGTGGTCCTGGACTTCAAACTCCTGTAGCGTCTGCCTGACGGTAGGAGTGTGAATAATGAGTGTTGTGGATGTGTGCTGTCCTTGATGAGGTTGTGTGTTCTGCGTAGGACTCTAGTTTTATAAATGTCTTGCAGTGAGGGGAGGGCTGCCCCAACAAGGACACTTTCCATAGTGCATCTGTAGAAGCAACTCAGGATTGTGGTGGACATGCCAAATTTCCTCAGTCTTCTCAGGAAGTACAGTCTCCTTTGGGACTTCTTCATAATTTGTTGGGTGTTGTGAGACCAGGTGAGGTCCTCGCTGATGTGTGTGCCAAGGAACTTGAAGGTTTTCACCCTCTCCACCTCAGTCTCATCAATAAACAGGGGTCTATGTGGCTCCTTTTCCCTTGTTCTTGGGTCGATGATCATCTCTTTAGTCTTATCTGTATTGAGAAGGAGATTGTTATCACGACACCAAGCTATGAGGTCCGCCACCTCTCTTCTGTATGATGTTTCAACACCACCAGTGATCAGGCCGATGACTGTAGTGTCATCCGCAAATTTAATGATGCTGGTGTTGTTCTGGGAGGCCACGCAATCGTAGGTGAAGAGCGTGTAGAGGAGCGGACTCAGCACACACCCCTGTGGGGTCCCAGTGCTCACAATTCTTGAGCTGGATGTGCGATTGTGGACTCTGACTGACTGGGGTCTGCCTGTTAGAAAGTTAAACACCCAGTTACAGAGGGAGGGTGACAGGCCAAGTGTGAGGAGCTTATTTGTGAGTTTGTGGGGGCTGACTGTATTAAAAGCAGAGCTATAGTCTATAAATAGCATTCTGACATATGTGTCCTGGCCCTGTAGGTGAGAAAGGGCTGTGTGGATGGCAGTGTTGACTGCATCATCCGTGGACCGGTTCTGGCGATATGCAAACTGTAGAGGGTCCACAGTGGCCGGGATGCTCTTTTTGATGTGGGTCATGACTATTCTTTCAAAGCACTTCATAACAATAGGAGTGAGTGCTATAGGGCGATAGTCATTCAAGCAGGTCACGTTGCTCTTCTTGGGTACGGGCACTATGGTGGTGGACTTAAAGCAGGTCGGTACAGATGCTTGTGCAAGCGACAGGTTAAATATGTCAGCAAGCACATCAGCTAGCTCTGATGAGCAACCCCGAAGTGCACGTCCTGAGATGTTGTCTGGGCCTGCTGCTTTTCGTGGGTTTGTTTTGTTCAGAACCCTGCGCACATCAGCTGATGTCACCATGAGAGGTGAGTCCTGTGTGCTCCCCAAGTCCAGCCACCCTCTCTGCTCATCAGGAGTTTGGGTGTCAAAGCGGGCATAGAACTCGTTCAGCTCATCTGGAAGTGTGGTTTGGCTGGACGTGGCTACGCTACTCTGCTGTCGATAGTCTGTGATGTGCTGGAGCCCCGCCCACATGCGCCGAGGGTCTGAGGTGGAATAGTAGCCCTCCAGCTTCTGTCTGTACTGTCTTTTGGCCTCTCGTATGGACCTCCTCAGGTCATATCTGGCCTTTTTGTAGTCCTCAGCGGTGCCCATGACAAATGCAGACGAACGAGCACGTAGCTTAGCCCTTACATCACAGTTCATCCACTGTTTTTGGTTAGGGTATTTTCTGTAATACTTGGTGGTGGTAACAGTCTCTATACATGTGCTAATGTAGCCAGTAACAGCAGAAGCATATTCATCCAAATCAACAGTACAATCTTCCCTCCCCGCTGCAGTTTTAAACAAGGAAGTATTATTGATGTAAAGAACAGTAATCCCTCGTTTATGGTGGTTGATGGGTTCCAGACCCATGACCCAGACCCTGATAAGTGAATTTACGCTTAGTAGGATTCCTTATTTATACATTTAACATTTTCTTAGTCAAAGCATAAAAAACCTGTGTTTTTTAAAGACCTTCTACATATGCTTTTTATTATTAGAACCCTTTAGACATGAAATAACAGTTAAGACAGTTTAAGACAGTTTCCAAAACACACATGGGTGTCCAAAGTGTGGCACCGGGGCCATCTGTGGAACGTGGCTCATTGCAGAAAATCAATAGCAACCCAGCAAAAGTGGGAAATAAAGCAAAAAGGCAGAATGTAACTAGAAAAAACTAAAATGTTGATACTAATAACTAATAAAAACACATTTGTCTTTAAATATATGCATAATGTTTTTTCAATTATAAATATGAAATAACTGACCAAAATAGACAAAAACAAGTAGATGAGAAACATTGTGAGCTGTATCATCATCATTACCATCATAACAGTTGTTTATTTGGTTTCATAAAATATTAACAATAATATCTCTGAGCCTCAATTTGAGGGAGAATTAACATTTCAAAACACACCTGCATTGTTTTGTGACTTGGTTAAATCAAAAGTTTGTTTATCCAGTCATTTTTTCATTGTAAAAGTATTTAAATTAATTTTACAATTTGTTCTCGCCTCGTTCTCATGGATCTCGTGGGTTGGATGTCTCGTGACACCCCTGTTGAGCATGCATACTTTGACTAATCATAGGCCGTACGTAGTCAAACACAACACAGCCATCATTTAGGAGTCAACCATTTGTTGGAAAAACCACGAGACATCAAGGGAGTGATGTTCGAACCGCGATGGAGCGAAGGACGACCGTATTTTCTATTTTGATAGGAATGTTCACGTACGTATGTGAAATATCTAATTTTGTGGTCTCATTTAGCGCTACGTTGATGTTCCATTTTCATTTATTTCAAACAATTGATGACCAGTGCTTTTAATTTCATGCTCAGCGTAAATATTTCACGGACTTGTCTGTCATGAAAGGACATGGATATTTACTGAATGTCATTTGTATTCACTTAATGGCGTATTTGTTTCTTGAATGGCCTTTGAGGTGACGGTGCTTTAGTGCTCAAACATTAGAAACGTAACAAAAAGCCCAATGGAAGGTGCCATGAACGGCCAATGAATCTGTCCAAGTCAGCCATCAAAGAGGTGGAGGGTGAATCCCAAACGTAAACAGCAGCTTTGTTTGAGTGTAGAATGCCGATTAGCGGCCCTAATTCGATGCACCTCAAGTACCTTCTGGAGGATTTATTGATCAGTGTGCTTCACAGAGTTGCTTAAAAGGTAGTCTTGGCTCAAGGATTCAAGTTTAGGGTTAAGCTTGCTGCAGAACGCCGTGTGATTTAGGATGAAAAGCAGCAAATAAAAAAAGATGAGTGTTTGTGTGTGTGAAAGCAGGTTGCATCCTCCCTGGGCCGCATATCAAGGTTACTTCTCTTTTGGCTCCCCAGGAGGAAAGGGAGGGCAGGAGGCTCATTAGGAAGAAGTGCTTCGCCGGGGGCCACATATCAACCAGCACAGATGCCAGCCGATGTGTGTGTGTTTCTAGAGACAATGGTGCTTGTTAAGACAGAACGCAGGCTGTGTGTACTCATCTTTTTAAGAGCAGCAATACTGTGAAGCACAGACAACACAAAAGGTGAAGGCAAACACAACATCGTGTTGTCGTCTCTCCCTTTTAAAAGGTTATTCTACTACTTTCGTGTCCTCTGATAGTTACACTCCAGTCTGGTTTTGTTTTGCAGTATAATTTAGAGCTTTCAAAAGCGAAAAACCAACAAGCAACACGTGAAGCGCCAAAGCCGCAGGATGAGACAAGAAGAAAGATTATCATAATCTTTCTGCTAACGAGAGCGGGACGGGGTCACGCCACCCAATTACAATCAATTATTCATTCCACAATTGCAGCAAAAAAGCAAAGGAATGGATGGCGGCAGAACGAGCAGGTGAGGGAGGTTGAGCAGGGGTAATGAAGACGGAAAATGCAGCCACGCTTGGTGAACTCATGGATCAACAATGAGGATTCTCTTTGGAAGACAACACACACACCCACATAATATATTTATATACAGCATATATTCAATGTGGCGGTTCAAGCTGCAGCAGCACCGATTATTTATGGATGGCAAAGATTAGGGTGTCATCATCCATTACCTGCCGGCCAGGAATTGAAATAAAACCACAAAATAAAAGAAAAGACAGCCTTTTTGAAATTAATCTTGCGCAAGATGAGCCAGAAGAGCTGCACACAGAAAAGACAATTGAGAACAAGTCAACGTTTTGCCAATGCAGCAGTCATGTGACTAAATGAGGACACCCCCTGGTGGAACTCTTCTACTCCTGAACCGCTGCACACAAAAGGGTGAAAATGTGTCCAAACGTGCACCCCCGACAGTTGTCACCTGTGTGATTGTTTTTCTGAGAAATACACCAAATGGTGGCGCTGTTATTGAACCCCTTAAGTCAGGTTGTCTTGAAATTTCTCACACAGCTCAACGCACTCTACAGAAAACCACCAGCTGTAACTAATGGTAACCACATTTGATGTATGCCTCAAAGGAATGTGGAATTTTGCCCGTCAGCCACAATCCTTATGTGAAACATGAAAACACATTTCCTTCCCTTTTCTGTGCGTTCTAACGAGAGAAACCCAGTTAGCATGAGCCAGCTAACGATGCACGTCCACCTATTATGACTATGAAGCCCTCTAAAAAAACCTCTAACAACGTTTTCTGGTTTTCTATCCATGCTGTGATCATTCATTAACAGGTGCATTGATGATAACGTGTAAGACTTACTGACGTAGCCCGTAGGAGCTAACGCTACTGTACATCAACAACAGCAGCACAGAAACAGCGACGACACTTCCAACGTCCGCTCTCATCGGGATGGCTGTGTCTTCCAGCACAAGACTTGTGCTCCAGTCCTCAGGTAAAAAATGCTGACAGCAAACAAGCATCTTGTTGAGCCTACGTAGCGAAATTGAGAGCCAGTAGTATCCATCCTTCCGTCTGTCCCATTGCAGTGGCTTGAGGCGTTATGAGTGAGTGAGTGAATATAGCTTTTTGTGTTAGCTGCTACAATAACAATATTGCTTGGTTAATATGCAGGTCACTTATGTCAATGTAAGGGCTTTATCACTGTAATAAGTGCCTCCCGTGACGTGCAATGTTAGCTGGCTCATGCTAACTCGGTTTCTCTCGTTGTAACGCAATGTGTTCATGTTCCACATAAGGATTGTGGATGATGGGCAAAATTCCTTCCAAAAAGTGCAGTTCTCCTTTGAGGGGACTGACAAGCGCATGCATGTACAATTGGAGCAGGACTGGTTGAAAAACATGGCCGTCATCAGGTAAAACGTCTGATTTAATTATTCATAAGTCAAAGTAACAACCACAAATAGTGGCAGCCTTGGCATCAGTTATTGAGGAAATCAATGTGCTTGTCGATTTGATTTTAGAGGTTGTCATAATAACTTTATACTCTGCACACACGGAAAAGAAAGTTGCATCTGTTCACTTTTATCGCGTCCCCGCTGTTGAAAAAGCGATAAAGTCGTGCAAATCGGAGGTGCGAGATTAGCACGTCCTCGGCAGCAGAAAGATGATTAAGTGACAGAGCGAGACGTTTGTAAGATGGAGAGGGGGGAGAAAAAAAAAAACGGGACTAATCCCCGCCGTGCAAAGATGGAACGCCATCATATCACCGCACTGGACTGGCTTGTCACGACTGTGTGTTTTTGTTACTCAGGAAGTTGTGAAGGTCAAGTTAAGCTAAGCCGGGCCTCCATTAGTAGGACTTCTTATCCCCTCCCTCCCTGTCTTTCTGTGTGTGTCTCTGGCTCATGTCTGTGGCTGCTGGGTGGCTTCAGCATCTGGCTGCACTTGCAGAGCAGCAGTCACATACCTGCATTCAAGTGGAACAAACTGGATGGTTGGATGCTCACGGAAGGTCATCAGCCTTGGGCACTGTGTGTGTGCGTGTGCGTGTGCATGTGCGTTGGTGAGAGAGATGAAGTACTACAGTGTTTCTAATAGTGCACTCGCAACACAACACAAGTGCATTTTCATCTGACTGTAATCACCACTGGAGTGTTCTGGCTGTCTACGTACGGTCAACATGCAGCTCTTACTGGCAAATGTGTGAGCCTCTCACACCCATTCAGAAAAGTCATTATAGCAATATACATTTTAAGCCAGCGATTCCAATGAACATGTTTCACCACAATGTCATTTTGTTCAGCATAATTGAAGCAAAACTAAAGCATTACCATTACACAGAGAGCATAACCCTTCTGATGTTTGTTTTGTTCAAATGTTTCATTCCATTGTTCAAATATGATTAACATCGAACATGGTTCACTGCAAACATCCAACATGTTCACCACAAACATACAACATGATCAACACGAACATGGTTCACCGCAAACATCCAACATGCTCACTGCAAACATCCATCAACACAAACATGGTTCACCGCAAACATCCAACATGCTCACTGCAAACATCCATCAACACGAACATGGTTCACTGCAAACATCCAACATGCTCACTGCAAACATCCAACATCCATCAACACGAACATGGTTCACCGCAAACATCCAACATGCTCACTGCAAACATCCATCAACACAAACATGGTTCACCGCAAACATCCAACATGCTCACTGCAAACATCCATCAACACGAACATGGTTCACTGCAAACATCCAACATGCTCACTGCAAACATCCATCAACACGAACATGGTTCACTGCAAACATCCAACATGCTCACTGCAAACATCCAACATCCATCAACACGAACATGGTTCACCGCAAACATCCAACATGCTCACTGCAAACATCCATCAACACGAGCATGGTTCACTGCAAACATCCAACATGCTCACTGCAAACATCCAACATCCATCAACACGAACATGGTTCACCGCAAACATCCAACATGCTCACTGCAAACATCCAACATCATCAACACAAACATGGTTCAACGCAAACATCCAACATGCTCACTGCAAACATCCAACATCATCAACACGAACATGGTTCACCGCAAACATCCAACATGCTCATCACATGCTCATCACAAACACGTTCACCGCACACATTAAATATGATCAACACGAACAACATCGAACATGTTCACCACAAACTGTCATTTTGTTGAGCATATTCAAAGGAAAACTAAACCATTACACAAAGAACATAACCTTGTTCAAGTTTATTTCGTTCAAATGTTTAGTTCCAATTGCTGAAACGTGATGTGTTCACTGCCATGACCAAACCTGATCACATCGAACACGTTCCCCAGCAGCATTAACATCATTTTGTGAAGCACATTGGAAGCAAAACTAAAGCACAAAGAACACAACCTTTCTGATGTTTTTGTTCAAATGTGATGAATATCGTTCATCGCCATGAACATCCAAGCAGTTCATATCGAACATGTTCACAACCAACAAAGAAAATGTATACTAGGAACATGAATGACATTTTGGTTGGCATACTTGAAGCAAAATGAAACCATGACATGAAGAACATAACAAAATTCACCAGTCCACAAAGTTTCCAAAGAGGCACGTCCCACGGGAGGAGGAGATGGAGCTAACAAACAAGAGAGCTACTTATTTATCGTGTCTGATAGAAGAGATTGAAGGCAGGTAAAAGGCCAGCACAGATGGGGGGCACAACACCAGACGGAGGGAGCTGGTTTGAACGTTGATTTAAAAAGTGGCTCTGTGTCACTTTCATTAGGAAAGACGCCATCTTCAGACACACTTTTTTAGCATAAACAAATGGGGCATCAAAGAGCGGCAAGTTTGTTCTGAAGGTTGACGTGTCAAAGAGGGCGCGCTGGAGCCTCGTTAAAAAGTTCAACTGAAGCGTAGTTTTTTTCCTACATGAAATTAGCTTCCTGTTATGATTAATCATGCGACTCAGAATAGAGTGCGCCTCCAAAAGAACACGGCGTCTTCACACGCTGCGTAAACACAATGAATCAGTCGACAACGTGTCCTCTGAAGACGTACCTCAGCGTGGGACGCCATCATCCTGCTGCCGTGCTATGTCAACGTAGCGCGTTAAGAGCGACAGAATAGCGCCAATGTTCTTTCATTAGCCAATCACGCTTTGAGGACAATTGAAATCAATAAGAGCATGTTATTCATAAGAATGCCCTTTGTAAATCAATTTCGACCCTATTATATCACTAATGAATCCTCCGACGAGACAATGCTTCATTAACTCAGTGGAGGACACTTTTTCTTCTTTCCGTGTCTTCCCCTGTCTCCACTCATTTGCTTTTTTTGGAACATTAAGCTCTCCAAAATGCAGCCAAGAGTAAGATAGAACATAATTTCACTGCTTACAAAAACAAGAAACATCTTGTTGGGAGGAGCCACTGCTTACTTCTACCCATTGTCAACTCACAAAGTGGACCAAAAGCAATCCTTTTTTACGGACCCCTAGCGCAGGCCTACTGTACTCAACTGGCGGCCCGTGGGCTAAATCTGGCCTGTGAAGGACATAACACTGGCGAGGCGACTCCAAAAGTTGGGGGTGACAAGCATTTTTTTGCGAGGGATGCATAATAACAGCAGTCATGTAGAGAATCTTTGCATGCCGTTTTTGCTGGGGGGTGGTGGTTCTTCAAAACAGCAGAGCACTCCTGTCATACAGGATCTTTGACTCGTGTTTGCAGTTGCTCCTTAAAAACAACAACACTAACGCGCTAACAAAGCTATTTATGTTAGCACACAGATGTACACCAATTTTGACACTTAACACACCAACAGCAGTGCTCAATCCCAACAGCGTATTGTGGAGACGTGTGGAGAGCGGCGTTGCGTTGAGGCATCCAGTGCGGCCACTACGTGTTGTTACTCCTCGCAGTCGGAACTGGGCTTCCACGGCCAAGTCAGGCAACTCAACCATGGCGGCATAGATCGCGCCGATATTAGCCGGTACAGCCTCGTCGCTGTTGGCACGGTTTTCAATTTTAGGTCACCAAACGACACAGGAGTCGAGAATAGGTGGAACAAACCATTTACTCTCCACTGAACACAACGCAACAGCTCAGCTGCAACAGCAGCCCCATGACCAGGAAGTGAAAGTTGGTGAATGCAGTATGTTTCAGTATGTTCACCCTCAGAACAACACGTCATTCACAGACACTCTGAACTCTGAACATCAACACATCAAAAGCAGGTCATAGGAGACCATTGGACGTCAGTGAGTAACAACCGTGACTTAAGTTCATTCAGGCAATGAAAGGCTAGGATTAGCAACAACTAAATAGCCTAACTTAATTGTGTAGGATACAATTGTTAGAAAGTTCCAATACTGTTGTAAATCCCTGTAATGCCAGCCTATAGCCTAGTTCAGAGGTGACAGTAACAGCAAAGAGACAGTTTTTAGCTTTGTTAAAATGTTCCGTTCATCTGGAGCTGTTCATACAAAAACAAATCCAGACAGTCCTTGGTTAGCGTCATTTTGTTCCCGTAGGTCGGACTCTAACCAAACCCAAAAGCTTAAATCCAATTAATCCGTTCCAGAAAGCCAAACGTTAACACAAAACACGTTTTTATGATTTAACAATTAGTTTTACATGCAGAAAACAACTGGAAATGCATATAAATGACAAATGAAAGGCTTAAATGAACATTCCAGGTAACGTTTACTTTCATTGAAGACATGATTCTTGATGTGACAGCAAATGGTGGCGGTTGATCTTGCTGCCACTCCGTGTCGTTGGGAACAGTCGCGCCTTCAGTGAAGGTAAAAGTCACCTTAATTGTGCATTTACTCCTTTCATTCTTTATTTATATGCATTTAACATGGCTTTATGCATGTAAAACTATAACTGTACAACAATAAAAAGTGTTTTGTGTTGACACTTGAGTCAGCTGCTGCTGACACAGATGGGCAAAGTAACTTCTGGTTGCCATTTTGTTTAGATGACCAATAGGATGCTAACAAGGAAGTATGCTTTCTAATAATAAAAATTTTAAAAAGTCACGCAGTGTATTAACACAAGACGCGGGCCATATTGTATGCTAATTGGAGGCAAAATTGTGTCGTAAATTTTGAAAAACAGTTAAATAGGACGGACACTTACCGAGGTTCCACTCTACAAGTATTCATATAATTGTCTTTTTTTTCTGTTTAAAAAAAAAACAACAACAAAAGAAAAAAAAACTGTAAAAATGGGCATAATTCAGACATCATTGAAAATGGTGATGAATCATCATTAACTTAGAATTAAAAATTGTAATCATTTCATTCATTATGTACAAAATAAAAATAGCAATGAGGGGGTTAACTTTGTGAAAATGCGGCCCTCGGAACAGTTTTGGCGTCCTCGCGGAAATAAACGGGGACGTCCGTCGGAGTGGTGCAATGACAACATTCAAGTGAAAGGACAAAGCAAATGCAAGCATCCATGCCGAAAACACCCGCCCCCAAGGTTAAGCAGGGTTGTCGATGGTGCATTAACCCCAACGCCTCACCTTGTCATGCCGACTTGAGCTCGGGAGAGGGGGCTTGAGGAAAACTCCATCCTCGTTGCTTGGCTCGTATTCTGACACACAAGGCAGTAAATGCACAAAGCACATGCAAGCGGCCTTGGGGGCAATGGGTCCCAGGCTGGGCGGAGGGCGCCACATCGCCATGGTGGATTGGGGGCTAATGCAACAGGACCGCTGACGAGCCTGCAAGGCCGTACATGCATGCGAAAACGGTAACAAAACATGTCAGCAACACAATGGCTGCAGTACTTGACAGGCTGTAAAAATGGAAGTCACGCATCGCCAGTGTATCGTGTTAGCGGGAGGCAATTGGTTAACAATTGGGTGGTTGGCTTGCCGTTATATGACTTTACATTAGAGTGTTAAAGCTGCACCGGTTTGGGGGGGGAAGTGGAACTTGGGCAAGTGTCACTATGCTTGCAGAGACACATTTTCAGGCATTTTAATCCACAGCCTTTTGATTTTTGACACTATATCTTAGCGTGTTAATCAGCGCCAAATGCACATGCCTGATTTTTACCATCCTGATTGATGCTTTATTCACTGATAATTTGGGGGAAATCCACAGCAAAAAGTAATGCTTTATGCCCTTCCACTTCATACAAAAAAGTACATGTGTATATATATATATATACACACACACATACACATATATATGGAATTTGTCTTTTGCAAAGAAAAAACATTAACTAAATTTCCTTGCTTGACTGTCTAGAACATTATCCATCCATCTTCTTGCGTTTATCCGAGGTGGAGTCGCAGGGGCAGCAGCCTAAGCAGGGAAGCCTAGACTTTCTTCTCCCTGGCTACTTTGTCCAGCTCCTCCCGGCAGATCCCGAGGTGTTCCCAGGCTAAATGAGAGACATAGTCTCTCCAACATGTCCTGAGTCTTCCCCGAGGCCTGCTACCGGCCGGACGTACCCTGAACACCTCCCCAGGGAGGCATCCTGACCAGATGTCAAAGCAACTTCATCTGGCTCCTCTCAATGTGGAGGAGCAAAGGTTCTACTCCAAGTTTCTCCTGGATGACAGTGCTTCTCACCTGATCTACCTTCTATTGTAGGTGATGTTTACCTATCGTCCTCGATCACTACCCAAAGGTGAGGGTAGGAACGTAGATCAACCCGTAAATTGAGAGCTTTAGCTTTCGGCTCAGCTCCCTCTTCACCACAACCGGCCACTGCAGAGTCCACATCACTGCAGACGCCGCACCAATCCACCTGTCCACCTGGTGTTCCATCCTCCCCTGACTCGTAAACAAGACCCGGAGGTACTTAAACTCCTCCACTTGGGGCAGGATCTCATCCCCTGGAGATGGCACTCCACCCATTCTATGCTAGAACTATGGACTCTGACTTGGAGGTGCTGATTCTCATCCCAGCCGCGTTACACTCTGCTGCTAACCGATCCACTGAGAGTTGAAGATCACGACCCGGTGAAGCCAGCAGGACCAAATCAACTGCAAAAAGAAGGGACCAAATCCTATAGCCACCAAACCCTAGCTGTGCCTAGAAACTCTGTCCATAAAAGTAATGAACCGAATCGGTGACAAAGGGTTCAATTCAACAATTCGACAACTGTGGCTTCCTCGCACATCCAAAAACATGCAGGTTAGGTTAACTGGTGACTCTAACTTGTCCATAGGTGCGAATAAGAATGTGAATGGTTGTTGTCTATATGTGCCCTGTGATTCGCTGGCAACCAGTCCAGGGAGTACCCCAAAGGTAGCTGGGATTGGCTCAAGCATACCCCTGCGACCCTAATAAGGACAAGCATCATAGAAAATGAATGAAGACCCCCAACCCAACCAAAAAAAAAAAAAGTACAATATTTTGTAAATTTTAGTAATCAGACATGAAGAGAATAAGTTTCTGTAATTTAAAGGAACACAAAGTGCTTTATCTGGTACTGTGCCCTATGTAATGTATTACATACGGATTTAATGTAATGTAAGCTAATGTATCCAAGTCAGATAAGGGCTTCCATAGCTGGGGGGTCACAGTGAGGTTGTCACCATGATATACTTGCCCACCTCGCGTCCTGGAGGACAGCAATTTAAGAAAAATCCAATAGGAACCCACTTTCACCTCATGACAACCCTTCAGGGCAGAGCAAGAAGGCAGCGGGCGGCATGACGGGATCAGCCTCATGGCTGCAGTTACCTCGCAGATAAATTATGTATTAAAGCGCCACCGGTGGACGGTAGTCACTCAGAGTCACGGAGCGGGAGAACACATCCTCCCTGGCTTCATATCACAGTCAGGAGACGTTCGCGGCATCACAAGAGTGGAAGATGCTCAACCCGCAGCTTACGCGACTAATGTGAGCCCCCCCCCCCACCAGAATGCACACCAAATTGAAGAGCTTGGGAAGAACCTCAGGCGATCATTGCCACAAAATGGACATAAATTGATCCACTTTGGTGCGTTTGTATGCTTTTTGGGGGAGGTGGGCGGCTATTATTAGGCCAAGCTACCTGGCTGCTGGAATGCGTGTGTGGTGGGGGCGTTACCATGGAAACAGGACATGTTGGTGCATATGTAACTGGAGCAAACTTACACCTGTGATCTTCAAGAAGGGCGCTGCTATGCAAAACCAGAGCACACAAAAACCCTGGAGGCGAGCTGCTACGACACATGGAGACTCGTGTCAAGTGGGACAGTCGTCTTTTCGAGGTCATTAACCGATGATCAAGCTGAGTGAGATGTCGCCAAGAAAAAGCTGAGCAGGGGCGACCGAGTGGCCAATTAAACGACTGGCTGCCTCAAGCGCCGAGGACACACGATATGGACACTGGATCTTCAGACAGGACATAAAAGTCTCTCTCACCCAGAGCTTTTGTAAAAGCAGCGCTTCAGAAGAGAAGACCGTGGACTTGTTGGCCTGTGCGTGTCATACAGAGTATTGGTTTTGGCAAAGTTTGCTGCTTCAGTGTTTTTAGATCTTTGTCAGATGTTACTATGTTGTTTCACAAGCCACTTATTTCTCACTTTTGCCTTTGGAAAAGTCATTGTTTGTCACAAAACTTTATTCATGGCTGTGTTCTTGGGAAAAATTGTGAGTGAGCCGACTCCGTTGGCTGAGGAGCAGTCCCACACATGAATTATTTCTCACCGCTTTACTGCTGGCATGACACAGGACTGATGGTAGCGCTCACCTTTTCTTCTCTGGACAAACTTTTTCTGGATACCCCAAACAATCAGAAACGGGATTCAGAGAAAATGTTTTTACCCCAGTCATCAGGAGTCCAATACCTGTATTTTTGGTAGAATACCAGTCTGTCCCTGATGTTTTTCCTGGAGCAAAGGGGCTCCCTTCTTGACACCAGGCCATCTTCCAAAGTCTTCACCTCACTGTGTGAGCAGATGCACTCCCGCCTGCCTGCTAGCAAGCGCTGCACTGATGTTGCATCAATCCCGCAGAGACAGTCCAGACACTTGCTGGACTTTCTTGGGAAGTTCCTAATGATCTGGTAAATGGTTGGGTTTCGGTGCCATCCTCCTAGCAGCAATATCCTTGCCTGTGAAGCCTTCTTTGTGGTACGCAATCATGACTGTGCATGTTTCCTTTCAGATCACCACGATTAACAAAGGAAAAACAAAGATTTCAAGCACCACCCCCCCCCCCTTTTTAAAGCTTCCAGTCTGACAGGGTCATCTCCAGCCTTTGTCCTTCACACAGAGAATCACTAACATGGTCCTTTTCTGGCAGGGCTGAATTACGATTAAGTTCATTTTCATGACAAAGAGACTTACTGCAATTAATTTCCATTCATCTTGTCATTCTTCACAACATTCTAGACGATGTGCCAATTCATTCATTCATTATTTTATTTCCTGCAGTATGCTGGAGCCAATCCCTGATGACTTGGGGCGAGAGGTGGGATACACCCTGGACTGCTCACCAGCCAATCACATATAGACAAACCATTCACACTCACAACCACACCTACTGACGATTTAGAGTTTCCAATTAACTTACCATGTATGTTTTTTTGGAATGTGGGAGGAAACCACAGCACCCGGAGATACGAACACAGATCTTCCAGATCTCCCGTCTGTGTGGCCAAAATGCTAACCACTAGGCCACCGTGTGGACTGCCATCATAAAAAGTGAGGCAGCGGACTTTGTGAAAAGGAGTATTTGTGTCACTCTAAAAACGTCTGGCCATGACTGTGCGTCACAAGCTATGTAGTAAAATTTGCGGCTCAACTTTGTACCCCAACTCCGTGTTGGTGCATTTTGCACAATCATTCATCACTCTGATTGCCACATGTCCAAGCACCTACAGTATAATCTTGTAATTATGTAGGTATTGTATAGTATTTCAGTGTGGTATATCAGTATTATACCAGCATATACCAAAATGTGTTGCAATTATGCTGCACTTCATTTCTTTCTTCAGCATTTTAGCTTCATCTCTTGGTATACATCGCATTTCCGAGGGGAAAAGCGGCTTTTTGTTTCCAAGTTGACTTGATCTGTTCTTGATTGCTGCAACTATTTGCTCAGCTTGATTCCCGTTTGTATTTCTGAGCCACCGAATGACGTCCTCACGTCTGTCTTACAAAACCGATGCCAAGTAGAGCGAGGCCCACCTGGGCTGAAATGCAGCCGCAAACCTTCGCGTCCACCCTGGCGCCTCCGCATCAATCGGCTCGAGTGGGGTCATTGTCAGAGAGGGAGACAGACGCAGACGTCCAGCATCGTGGAGTGACTAAAGCAGGAGGACTACCTCGGCATTACAGTGTGTAAGTATGCAATTTAAGGCCCATATATCAACTTTTTAATTAACAGGGTGCTCTCTCCCAGGTTGCTGCTGTGTTGCCATGACGACTGACTTTTTCCAGGGCGCCGTTAACTGGCTCGCTCGCTCTCAAGAAGGACGCCTGATCATTTTTCTGCCTGATCACGCCTTCCATGGGGAGGCGAGGCAAAGACAGTTGGGGGACCGAGAGCGGCCTAAAGGTTAACAAGGATCTCACATGGCTGTACTGGGGAAACAACTGGTAAGAGCGACATGCGAGGTAACTTCAATTAAAAAAAAAAAATGGAGGGCAGACTGGTAGGAGAGTAGGAAAGGCAGAGATGATGAGGGTGGGTTTATGTAACCGCCGCTCCCCAAGGCATGAGGGCGGGAGGAAGAGAGACTGTAAAATGCACCAACACACACAAAACAAGCAGAGTGTTCTCTTTCTGTGGACCTCCAGTGTTTTTAGCAGCCCATCCAGCCAGGAGCCGGAACAAAGTGAAAGTAGACTGACCTAAATATAAAAGGACATTTGAGGGGAAAAGAAAAAGTCAAGCGCGGATCCTCTCTTGAATTGTGGTCGGGAGTGTTACTTCACATACTCCCACATCAGGGACAAGGACACGTCTCCATTAGGAGACACTCGCCTCACAGCAAGGTCACAGCAAGGTCACAACATGACCATCCTTCAGGTTGTTTTGTTTCAGGGCTGACAAAGCAACTTCTCTCATTTAGAGCTTTCATTCACAGCCTGCTCGTGTTAGAAAGCATTCATTGAGAGGACAGTAACATCATGCAGCCATGCTCTTTGCATTCGCCTCACAGTTACTGTAGAAGGCGTTAGAGAGCATGTGACATGGGGGGGGAGAGACAAAGAGGATGGGAGAGGGAAATTTGGGTGGAAGAAGGTGATGGATGGATCTTTTGACAGGCATTTTGTAAGTAGGGAAGCAGAAAAGGGCCAAGGACATGCTTGCTGGTGTTGCAAATGGAGCCATGCAAAGCCGGCAGCGATATCATGGGGGCCACCTGAAACAAAGTGCGTGTGATCCTCAGCGCGGCGTCTTTGTGGCTGGATGCGCTTTGGCAAATGACTCGGTCCAAGTCAGCGTGTAATTCTGCAACTTGTGTACATGCATAATTCAGCCAGCACAAAAGGTACGGCTGCCGCTGCCTCATCCCGAGCGCCTGGCGGGTTTCATCCCCTTGATCGCCACGCCAATGCGCACTCGCACGTTTGTATTCGCTGAATTTGCAGCCCTCAAGACGGGGAGACAAAGTGAAAAAGTGGATAAATATGTGGAGAGCAGCAAGGGGTTGGGGGTGCACATTACACACACATCAGCGGGTGCACTGATCTACTTCTCTGTCTTCCTGTCACCGCCTCAGGGCACCCGGGGTCCGGCCCCGCTGTCTACATGGGGAGTGGCGGCCCCCAGAGAGAGTGTGTGCATGTTTTTTTGTTGTTTTTTTTGCTCCGACTGGCTTTGAGTAAGCAGGAAAGAGACAGGCGGAGTGTGTGTATGTGTGTCTGCAAGACTTTTGTGAGCGCACTAAAAATCATATTATGTCATCTTAGCCATATGAAAAAGCCGCCGTCAGCTTTTTGTGTGGTCATTTTTGTGCGTTGAGAAGCAATGGCAGGAGACATGAAGACAGGCAATACACATAAAAGCAACACACACAATGCGGACTGCTGGGTTGCGGGGATTCTGCATAAACTGTCCTCTCCATCCTTTTTCCAGAGAGGTCTAACACGGGTCATCTCGCTCATTGTGGCCACCCTGCAGGCAATAATGTCCTCTCATTGTGCTGATCCCGCCCGTGCTCTCACACAGGCACACTAAAAAAAATAAAAATAAAAGCCCTGCGACCTCCATCTTGCTTGCGATTTGACACACTAGCAACCAGGCCAAACGGGCAGACTGTTTCCACTGCCAGCATATGGAGGCATTATACACCCAGTGCGTACTCACATGAGACCATTCCATTCCAACCGAGCTGGACTTGGGGGCCATTCCCCCTCCGTCTCCCTGTACAACTGGCCTGGTGTGAGTACACCCTTACATGGCTCTGAAACAAGTGAAAATAGTCGCTGCGCCGTCAAAATAAATCCCTTGCATTTTTGCGTGACGCTGACTGCCGAGCGTTATTGCCATAACAAAAGGAAGAGGAGAGCGGGACAAAAGAGGCCAAGATTGAAACCCTGAAAGCATTTCCATGGCTCCGGGGTGCAAGAAAGCACAGAGCGCTGGTATTAATAGAAAGGACACAAACAAACAAGAATACTTGTGGAAAAATTGTCCACGCCACCTGTCAGGTAAAACACACGCTAAAACACATCCTTCCTGCTCGCACACAAAGACGCATGAGGCTATTAGTGCCACTAAAAGGAACAATCATATCTTGATTCCTGCGCAGAGTGTTCCCTGCCAAGGCAGGTGTGTGATGTGATGACTTTGGTGGGACAGGAAGTTCTTGCCTTTTGCCCGCCAACAGTAGGAAAACATGGCTAGATATACACTCCTGATCAAATTAGGAGTGTTAAGACAAGTTGAACAACTGCAAGAATGGACATTTTGAACTGTTGGATCTTAAGGAGGTTCTAAGCACAGCTTCAAAATGCTAAAAGAACAAATGGGAGTGTGACAAAAAAAAAGTCTCACAGCACAGCCTGTAAAAGGCAAAATCTTGGCAAAAATGTGTATTGCATGTGATTTAGTGTCAGGGATTCACTGTCATGATCTCTCAATGGCAAAGGCAAAAAAGCTTTCTCTCTTTGAAGGCGGTGGGATTGTGGGCAGCGTGCCATTGCTGCTGAGGTTGGACGCAGTAAGACGGTCATTTCAAACTTCTTCAGACATTCTGAGGGTGGTGGAACAAAAAACTCAAGTGGTAGACCTCGGCCCAAATGAAGCGTCCACAAGGCTCTTTCGTTTAATTTGTCCTTTAGAAACACATTTGGCCTTGTTTTCCGCATGTACAACTATAATTAGTCTCTGTAAAACCTGTTTGTGTTCATATTGTGATTGTCTGGAAAGGATTCATTGGATTTACATTGATTAAGTTTTCGTACGTTTCGGTTTGAGTCTGAGCTTTTGGAAAAGATTAATGCTGAAAGCAGACATTTTGGACCACTGTATGTAGGAGCAGTTCAGAGAAGGTCATTAAAGGCATGCTTGGATGGTTTGGTGATCTGATCCCAAGCCCAGCGACCAACTTTGGAATCAACTAGATCAGAAAATGCGAGCTTTGACCATCTGGTGCTCCAAACTAAACCAGCATGGGGTGATTCCAGGTCTGATTCCAAGACTTGTGTACTAAAGCGTTGGATTACGTGCGTGTTGATCGCACGTTGACCGTGTACTGTGCATGTCCTGTGGTGGACCGACAGTCCTTGGATCCCATACAAAAAGTAGACGGTATCGCCAAGGACGTGTCACCATGCTCAATGTCAAAACAACGCTGCTTCACCTGGCGTGACAGAAGGGCCTGACGGATGGCTCAAGTATGAGGCGAGGCAGCCCTGCATCCAAGGTCTATGATTCCTAAAAAAGATGAAAGTGAACACACTGGCCACCGCCAGGGGACAGCGTCCTGTAGCATCCAAAAAAAAGTGAAAGGCACTTAGGGGGAGCCAGGGCGCTGCGCAGGGCATCTGACAAGGCATTAATCCAGTTAATAAGAATGGATTCAAAGATGATTAGTTGGAGCGGGACAGAAATAAAGAGCGAAGGGGAACAAGCGAAGAGGGCGAGCATAAGGATGTGGGAACATTGACTAGATGAAAAGAGCAAGCCAGCGCCGTGAAAAGCACGGGGCAGCACTGAAGGGAAAAAAGGGGGGCGGGTGAATGATGAAAAGACGGGAGTCTCGTGACATGAAATATCTTCAACGCGGCCTGTCATATCCTCTTTTGCTCGCTTTTTTTCTTTCTTGGCTCTCCTCCTCTTCCAGCCACTCCGAGGCCCAGTGGAGTGTGTTAATCTCCTTCAAGGTTGGGTAATTACAGCAGAAAAAGCCCTTGCTCAACAGAAAGCACATGCAGGTTATTATTGATGGGGGAGGGGGGGTGTTGATTCACCTATTCATAATTAGGACACTCCAATTACCAGCTTGTTTCCTTCCTCTGCTGCTTTACTTTAATTAGATTGCGTCGCTTTCAAGTGAATGGACGCAGGAATATTGACAGAACAAAACACTATCAAAGAGGGTTGGGGGGGTTGAACGTAGAGGTTAAACTTTATCCTTGCTCAAACTATACACCACATCATCCCGAAAACCTTAAAAGGCAGGGGTCCCCAACCACCAGGTCGCAGTCCATTTTGTCCAGTATTTTCTGTTTTACACAGCGATACCTGTCAATAGCGGTACGTGACTCAGGTCATTTGAGTTGGTGTGAGAGGTTGGACAGAAACGAGCACGTCCATGTTCTAAAAAAAAAAAGGTTGGGGACTACCACTTCAAGGTATAACAGGGGTCCTACAGAGCCGACATTTCAAAATGCCATACTTTTTCCAGACTGAGGAAATAGAATCATGAGAGCTGCAACAACTGACTGATGATTAATCAATTATCCCATGAATCCATCATTAAAGAAAAGATATATACCTGTATTTAATTAAGTACTTCTATGTAAACTGCAACTACGGACCATGTGTGGTTCTAAAGGGAGTCATTGGGACCAAACTGGCCCTGAGGATCATGAGTGTAAGCAAATCCTGACCAAGTTCCACACAATTAGCCTTAAAAGGGGCCGGTATACTGAGAATCTTAAATAAGGAGAGCATTTGGTGCCTCACGGCCGTTTAGCTGTGAAAAACACAAAAAACAAAATACATCAAGTCAAAAACAACCCACAGTGGGTTATTAGGCGTCACTGTGGTCAAACTGACAGGGTTCCTACGGATTTGACATTTCAAAATTCCATACTTTTTCCAGACTCCGTAAGTAGATCGTTACAGCTGCAACAATTAACTAATTAATCAATGACTCATTGATTATTTACACAACTATTTTGGTATTAGATTTGTTTGTTTTTTTTAATCTGATTTCGGCCTCTCAAATGTGAATATATACTGTATTTGTTAACTTCCTTAGTCGTCCATGAAAGCAGACGTATTATCTTTGTGTTTTAGGCAAAACAAGATCTTCACACACATCAGCTTTGACTTTGGGAAACAGTCATCTACATTTTTGCCGATGTTCTGATATGTTGCAGGTCAAACCACTAACTGCTTGTGATTGGTCCAAACTGATTTGGCCCATCTAGGTCATTCACAGTCTTACAGAAAGTCTGATATTTTAAACTCTTGATGCACATTATCCCCACCCCAGTGTTAAAAAAAATATTAGAGTATTGCGAAGGGAGCGACACCAAGGAGGCCAAGAGCTATGCGGCTCCGGAGCCGCGAGTTGCCGACACCTGGCCTAACTGATAACGCAATTAATCAAAACAACAAGCTTCAGATTTATCAATTTAGATAACAGTTAGCTGCAGCCCTTCTATCTACATAAATGCTTGAATTAATGGTTTGTTTTCATGATTATGTATTTCATATGTATTTCATTAGGTTGTCATATAATGTCCAGGAGATTGCAGCTAGGTCATGTAGCTTGGAGGAGGATCAGAGCAGAGAGGGCGGGCCATTTAATCTGTCAATCTTTCCAATTGTTTTTCAGGATGCGTCGCCAACTTTGTGCTCTGACAAAAACATCCATCAATTTGTTTTTAAGTTATTCATAATTGTATCTTTTGGTTTGGTTTGGTTTGGTTTGGTCTGGTCTGGTTTAGTTGATTTGAACATGAACATGAAGGTTACAATGGAATACATCTCATGAATCATTCTTTTAGAAAGGAACAGTGGTAACAGTGGTGAGTGGGGTTTTTTTTCTCCATACTAGGGTGTAAGCACCTTCATCTTAAATCAGAACCATCCAATCAAAACATGCTGAGCCTTAAAGCCTCTCATTGGATAGCTTCATTTACTTTGTCCCACTGGTCTAATTGTGGTAAAACCTCATTCACTTCACCAAACTAAGCAGTTTTAGGTTGCCCCCGCCCACTCCTCACCTTCTTTTGTTGTTGTGCTAATTCCTCGCTGGACCACCGAAGTTTTCATTAATGCATCCACACACACACACACACACACACACCCTGGGCGTACATTATGACAAGCTAGTTTTCTTGCAGGGAAGCCTGACACAGCATGTCTACTTGTAACCACAGCCTCGGGGACACAGAGATGGAGGAAGGCGCAGAGAGACAGGAAGCCATGTGATCCCTCGCTACACGTAAAACCAGCCATGACTTCAAACAAGGAGACAAGAGGAAAAAAAAAAGGCAAAGATCTCAGCTTTTCTTCTACTACCGTGTCTCCACGGGTTAATTACAGCACAGAGTCCCATCTCATCTTGCTGCCTGCAAGTTGCAAACGATGCATTCGCAACACACAAACCCCTCACTGCACACAAACAATGCAACGTGCGGCGCCCGCCTGTGGCCAAACAACGTCGACGTGACCGCTGTCCGCCTGGCTGGCCGGCCGGTGCTCAGGTTAGCTCAAGTCAAAAGCTTGCGGTGGAAGTCAAGATGTCTGCACGGGGGAGGTTGCTGTTGTCATCGGAGGTGTCGCGACTGAGCCGTCGGGCAGCAGTGAGATTGGACCTGACAGGGCCTGTGTGCTCACGTTTGGTTTGTTTGTAGAAGGAAGCCAGGCAAAAATGCAACTGGAAATGGTGGTGATGGTAGCCGTAGCATTATGGTGGTGGGGGGTTGGCTTTTCACCTCAATTTGTGTACGTACTGTCACTTTGTCAGCCAACCTGACCAAGCCATGGGGAGGGGGGCACCTTACTGTATTTTTGTTTGAGGAACACTTTCAACATAGTACTAAAACTTTTTTTTTTTTTTTTTTGGGGGGGGGGGGTATATACAGTAGCTCCATTGTTTACAGTCAAGCATAGTTGGTGGTAGTGTCCTAGTGTGGGGCTGCATGAGCACTGCAGCTTGAGAAGGAAACATGAATTCCAACATGGACCGTGACGTTCTGAAGTGTAGAAGCATGCTTTTCTTAAATAAATGAATACACACACACGCACACTCACGTACACACACACACACACACACACACACACACACACACATCACCCAGGTGTGAAATTTTGCTGCAAGCTTTGAATGGGAAAAAGTGTCTCCATCTGGTGGACACATTTGAAAATCAACACCTCTTCAAATTGAAATTTTAGCATTAAATTATTGCATTAATTAATGCTAAGGTAAATGTCACTTTGAATGGGATATTTTTGGTCGTAGAGAACAAATAGGATTTCAGGGACAGAGGTGAATACGGGTGCCGCGAGATAACAACGTGACAAGATTTGTCGTTGGTGGGCACAAGGCCTGGGACGATAAATCCTAGAATTAATCACATCATACATGAAAATGAACTGGGTCATTTTGCCAGCTTAATATATCGCCATGTGCATGCGTGTCTGTTTTCTTTGTCTCTTGCCTCCAAAAAGGCAGGAAGAGAGTTCACTGTGCATTGCTTTCAACACCTTGGCTCGTTTGTTCCATAAAACAATGACATGAACGGAGGGAGCCCTTTTGCCAGTCATACAGTCTCTTTGCCTCGGTGGGTGGAGGCGGGGCCGCTAGCATACACACAATGCAGAAGAGTGTGCTAGAAATGTACTAGAAATTAAATGAGTAAATTGCAAAATATGGTCATGTAGATTTTTTAATTGTACTCAAGTCCTGTTAAAATCTCATCTCGTCCTTGTAGACCCAAACTCATGTATCACCTCGTCTTGTGACACCCATAGAGATGACAATTCTAAGCATTTTACAAATGAGAATCCTTTGACAAAAAAATAAAACAAAAAGGTACCGACCTTCTCCTTTCTCTGCCGGCACCCCTCCTCCGCCGACACCAGCGTTTTGTAGTAGCTGCTGCGCTCGGCCGTAAAGTGGACCTTGGACAGAGCGTTCTCCACCAGCGCCACAGACAGGTTCACGCCCTCGATGTGCAGCCAGCCGATGAAGTTGCCGGCTTTGTCCATGCTCTCCACTTCCACCTCCACCTGGAACGCAGCAGAAGAGTGGAAGACACCGTTAGGCTGATTCTGTTTTGGGAGATTCCGTGAGGGCACGTGACGTGAGCAGTTACTACTGTTCTACTGCTGGAGGCCTGTGAGCCTGCCAATTGTTTGGAAGCGCAGTTTCCCCCTCCTCCGTGCTTTAGCTGTGAAGTGGGCCCACAAAAAGGGATTGTAATTCCTCCACAACGCCTGCAAAAACAGTCTTTAAAAAAAAAAAAAATCCCCTGGATGAAAGGTCCAGTCAGCAAGAAAGCGAGAGGGCAGGTGCGCTGACGAGATAGCACCGAGTCAAGCGATTAAGAACTCGCTTAATGCTGCAGCCACTAGGGAAATCTGGAGAGAATTAAGTTTGTAAACTGCTCGGCCTTGTTCTCCACTAGAATCAAAAGCTCTTATTGGTGTGTGCACACTTTCTGCTTAAACCTGATCTTACCTGTAAATATTCCTACTCTTCTTCCTCTCGGTCGCTAGATATCATCCCTGCGCGCCGTGGCAGTTACATAACTAGGCCATTAGGACACAACTCATCTACAGCGCGCCCAAATGTCAAACGGGCGAAGCGGCTTGAAGGCTGGAAAAGGTTACCGACAAATGGGAAAAACTTTACCACCACCAAAAAAATAAAAAAATAAAAATACAGCCATTCATTTAAAGCACACAAGCACACACAAGTGCACACAAAAGGGCGTTTTATGGCAATACGGCTTAAAAATAACTTGAGAAATGATAATGCCGAGGATGCGTGAGGTGGGCTGGTTACTAGAGAGCCCACATGGTTCCCAATGGAGGCCTCCATGGAGCCAACATGGCTCCCGTCGGAACACAAATGGGCTACGGTAATCTCATAAATGCCGGGATTGTGTCGACACGCTGAATGGAAATGAGGAGACTTAGAAGTGTGTGTGTGTGTGTGTGTGTGTGTGTGCGCGTGCGTGCAATTGTAGTCATTTTCGCATACAAGCAAAAGCTGGCCCCCCAAGGTCATTGTTTAAAAGTGCAGCCGAGCTGATTTAATTCACTTAACTGTTTGGAAGTGAATGAAGAGGAAAAATAAAGAAGTTAATAAATAAAAACAAAAACCTGCAGTAGGTTGACACCTTGTCAGAGCCAAAACCTGCACTAAAACAAATTGCAAGCATGCAGTGGGCTAGCATTTTACAAATTGCTATCGGGGTTGGGTTTTTTTAAGCACAAAACGACTGCATCTCCAATTAAGACTTTGAATATCCATCCAACAAAGTCCACAGCATGATTTCTCCTCGAAATGAACACAGCACAGGGTTTTGGTTGAAATTACACTGTTGTTTTACCCAGGAGCAACAATCACCACCTTGATCAGATCTCCAGCTAGATCAATAGCTTGTAAAGGTGCCCCCTGCTTGGAGATCATTCATCAATGCTCAAACTGAAAAGAAAATCAAACTGTCCGACACGGCAGATGAGCTGGAGGAAGCAAACTCAATTAAGGAATAAAAACATACTTTGGTCCCTATCCTTAAATCTCAACAAGGTGTAGTTATACTGGGAGTCAATGGGATCCAATTGCAGCTGAGCGTAATGAGAGTATGCATAAAAAACACTCAAGTGTGACAAATGTAAAAAAAATAAGAAATCAGGAAGGGGGCAAAAACTTTCACAGCAATGGTAAATGGTAAAATGGTAACTGGTCTTTCACTTGTATAGCACTTTTCCGCCTCCAAGGCACTCAAAGTGCTTTGACGCCGTTTTATGTACTGCCTCAGCATCTTGATCGCCATGGAAGACCGAGGATCAAACCCGCAACCGTCAGGTAAGAAGACGACCACTCGACCACCTGAGCCATGCCGTCCCCTCAGCAAGCACCTATTCCACCTATAAAGCCTTTCAAAAAATTAGTCGGGAGCCGCAAAACATTATGTCTTATAAACATGTAAAAACTGTAACCTTTTGTAAATGTTAGCTGGTACAACCACTACATTAAACACATAGAAGTGCGCCTGCATGGGAAGGCCTACTCTCAAATCACTTCAGCACGTAACTCAATGTCTTTCTGTGTGGTTCTCATATTTGTGGAAGATGAAAACAAAATGTAACCAACTTAAGTCAACTTTCACGTGACAAAGTCCATCACAGCTCACATATCAGCGTTTACGCCTGCGCTGGATTGTCACCAACAACCGACTATTGGTCCTGTCTTTGCAAACAAGCATTCTTTCATTTTCCCAATCATTTCCAGTTTATGCTTTAACTCGATAATAGATGCTTTTATATTTCTATGAACGATTCTCTCCTGGCTTCCCCGTCCTCCCCATCTCAGTGTTGCCAACTTGGCCACTTTCTCGTTAAATCTGGCCAAACCCTCTTGGTGACTTACTTTCTCAAAAGTGACTGGTGACAAAATGTAGGGACTTTTCCTGACATTGTTGGACATTTTTCTGGTATTTGGACATGTAGAAGCGAAAGAACATGAGCGTTCTAAGCTCTATCTATCTATCTATCTGTCTGTCTATCTGTCTGTCTGTCTGCATTTCCTGGAGGCACCGCCTGGGCGATTAGCGTGTCACGGGCTCCGAGCACAGAGCGCTTCTCGTTAAACTATATTGCTGTGCTCTCGTTGCTGCGTAGCAAACTTTCTTCAGACTCAACTCAAAACTCCCTCACCTTTTTTTCTCCACCTTCGCGCAGGGAGACTCACTGCATACACCAGCCTACCTCCCCCTCCCTTGCTCATCCAATCAGCAGTCTAGATGCATTCACAGACCTGCGATGAGTCGAATATTTCACATTCTTTTTGGAAATGCACACGTCCCCTACTTTGGTTAAAAAATAAAACTCACCGTGGTCGGCGAAGGCTGAAGAGCCACAGGTTGCTAACCCCTGTTGCCAACTAGGCCCCAGCAGATGGCTTGCGTCATGGACACAAGCTTTAGATTAATCTAAGAAAATAATTGTTCGTTACAGTCCCAGTATCATGTACATAAATGAAGGAATGACTGGGTTGTTTTCATTATTGTCTTCATACAATTGAGAGATTTGGACATGTCTAGTTGGGTAATGTAGTTCATAGAAAAGAGCAGAGGGCTGGCCGTTCAGCTTGTCAACCTTCCCAAATGTTTTCCAGGAAGCGTCGCCCACTGTCTTCTCTCACACAAACATCTTAGCTGCCCTAGCAAGCGCCTTAGAAAAAACCCAGTTCTTTTCTGTCTTTATAGTACTCATCATTTGTCTTTTAGAAAAAGCAACAGCAGTAACATGTTTCCATACTTCTCCAGACCTGGACATGTACACTTTCGTAGGAACCCTGAACTGAGAGCGATTAGGAAGGTTAGTGGGTGCAAGTAGAGGTCAACAAATATAGATCACTTGTTAACCGGGAGAGTCGTAGAAATGAATGAATCAAACAAACCGCCACTGATCCCCTTAATGGCATAGCTCAAGAAGGGATGTCAAGAGCATGTTAATGGGGCTTGTAATTAAAGAAAAAAAATCTTCAAGGCAGCAGCGGTAAACTGAGGTCTGCTGGCTTGGACGAGAAGCGTATACTTGCTTTTGTTGGGGGTTTTTTTGTCCAAAGACGGGTGTCGCTGCCAATGGTACACTAACATGAACATGTTTGAGTCTTGAGCGCATACAGACCCTCCGCCCCCCGCTTCCAAGGTGATCAATGCGACTGAGGGGGTCTCATGTATCACTGTCAGGGCCCGTCCGCCGTCTTGTCGGCAGCAGCGGCGCGGACAAAAGTCAAACAGCTTCTCAACAAGCATGCTCCCCGCCATTAAACCCGCCCGATGCCCGTTAATGAGTTTTCCCCGTTTCATCAATAGATAATGGATGTGTTCCATTCCGTACCCAAGTAGCGTTAGGGCAATGCAGTTGAAACCCTGCTAGAACAGACTAAACCGCTGTGCTCTCCTGAACGTGAACAACTCTTATTACTCGGATCAGCGACGACGTACCACCTACCCAAAATTTAGTTAACTAAACAGAAGCAAGTCAAGAGCTTGCAGGCTTTTACGATGCCAAAAGACCTGTGTGATCTTCATTTTCTGTCAGTCCGCCAAGCCCCCACGACAAATACACATCACGTGAGCAGGCCGCCGAGATCAGTGACAAAGACTAATGTTAAGACCCCCGGCGGTATAATGTGCGGCCAGATTCAACATCAGTCAATGCATCTGACCCTTCTGGATCAATCCAGCTTTTGACGAGGCTTGACTCCTCACATGGAATCGCTTCATTACAGAACGACGGCACACGTTAAAAGTTGCCCATGTGATTACCACGCTTTAACAGGCTGGAAAAGCTACAAAGTATATGTTTAATGCATCAGTCAGCCAACCAGATCAGCCCTACTTAGATGACTTTATGGATCTTTGGCAGATGAGGAAATGAAAGGAACGCTCGGCTTTGACGACGCAGCACGAGTGCCAGCACGAGCCTCTACAGCCCTAGTTATTAAAATCAATAACAGCAATAACGACAATCTCTGATTTATTATTTTTCCCTCCTTCTGACATGGTATGCTAGCCAATGAGTATTGAGCTACATTTGTAATAACGCTAATACGGAATAACTCCACTTAACTGGGTGAAAGGGTGCGAAGGTAACACAAAGTGACCTGGTCACTTTCCCGTGATGGTTAGAGTGCAGCTTCATGAAGTAGGGACATGGTGAGTGAAGTGGAAGCTAACACCACGTTGTGAAGTCTTACGCAGCGATCTCTCCCACATCAAGTCAATTTGATCAAGTGTAGAATTACTACAGCTTCTGTGTGGACTGCTCCAGCTGCAAACTGTCCGCTAACACAAACGGGTTTCAAAAGGCTGGACTACTGCGTGATGATGAGGATACCTCAAGCTAAATGGCTCATTTTCCTTGAGGCTAAAGTGACTCCAAGTGGGACACAAAAGATATCATTTCATAAGAAGACTAAACAAAAACAGCAAAAAATGGAAAAATTTGTCATTTTACAAGAATTATGTAGAAATATTGAGAAAAAAGTTGTAATTTTACAATTTTTATAGCATTAAGATGAAATATTAAAGAAAGACGTTTTTTCCAATCATAATATGAAAAAAACGAATAAAGTCATAAAGGTCGTAAAAAAATAGCTTGCAGAAAATATATGTTATGCGAAGAAAGTCAAAATATCACAGGGATAAAGTCATAATTAGAAGAAAAATTAAGAAGAAATCTCAAAGAGTTGGAAAATAAAATTTAAAAAAAACCAGCAGAAATGAAAAACAGCAACCAACTGTTACGAGAATAGAGTCAAAATATTGAGAAAATGTGAGGAGAAAAAAATGCCACTTCAGTAGCATAGAGCTGAAATATTCAAGAAAAAAAGTAACTTCTTGAAAATTATGTAGGGTAAAAAGTAATATTTAATATAATATGGGAATAAAGTCAAAATATTATGGAAATAAAGTCATCAAAGAAGAAAATTTACAGAGATTTAAGCTGAAAGTTGTAATATTTGGAAAATGTAAAAAAAAAAAAAAAAAAAAGCAGCAAAAGTGAGGGAAAAGAGCAAGGTTGATACTAATGTTAGGCATTTTCAGCCACGTCACAAAGAAATACTTATACAGTAACTTCTCAGCATACTGTATCTGCATGTGTCCATTTGCCAAGTTCTTGTTGGCGTGGATTCCCAGCTCTCTCCTCCCTTGCTGCTTTACACACCAACAATGACGTTGCAAGCGTTGAACAACACTAAAGACACGCTTCCAGATAATTGGCTACACTCCACATGAAAGACTCACCCTTCACCTCCCAGCAATAAGTATTCATATCAACTACAAGAAGCTCCACGCTGCTGCGGCTCTATGAGTCAAATTAAGATTTCATAATGGAATTTTAAATATGCATGATTCTGTGCCCGCCGCGGTATAGGCTGTGCCCGAGATAGCCCCCTCCCATGCTAAGTAGGTGCTTCCAAGCAACATTTGTCTTTTTGCAGAAGTTTCCTTCACATCTGCTGGCATTGTGGTCTGGTTATTTGAAACCTGAATGGCCACTGATGAGGAGCCAAAGTGAGTGAGTGAAGGGGTTGGGGGGGTCATAGGACAATGATGGCAAGGCCGTAATCATTTGTCTCCGCCTCTTTTCTCTATCCCCGCTTTTCACCAGTTGATGCTGTAAATGGCATCGCCAGCCTCATGTCACTCAAAAAGCCATTTCTGTCCTCCCGGACTGTCTGTGCTGACAGATTGAGAGAATGAGGCAGACGTGGAAAGGGGGGGAGGGGGGGCAGACAGAGGCATTTTTCAACACGGCTTTTTGTCAATTTATGTCTGCTTGTCAAAAACGGAAGACTGAAGTTGGAGAGGCGAGCGACGTGTTGCTCTCGACGCAGTGCATTCCACCAAGAATGTCCTGCTTCTGGAGTATTTTACAGCAAAAGGTAATGCAGGTAGAGGGATCAGCATAAATAAGCCGGCTTCACCGCCGGGTGGTCTGACAAGACACGAAAATGATGATCTGATTGCAGTCTGAGGCAAGGAATGAGACATGAGGTCCTTCATATTTAGCAAGTGCTGCGGTAACAGAGTTAGTCTGTTGCTAGACAACAAACTACAATATCATTTAACCTCAAGCTGCCTTCCTTCCCCAATTGCACCTGCTTCGAGATTTGTTTGTCATCAAATTAATGGCCAACTCACACAAATCAAGTAGAAGTGTACTCAATTCCAGCACGGCTGAGAGCACTTACTGGAGTCAAAAGTGCCAAACTTTAGGTGTTAAGTGGGCCCAAGCACGGCACAACTGGCCTACAGCATCCATATTATGCACCGCTCGTCCTCACTGGGGTCACACTGGCATGCTGGAGCCCAAAGGTGGGTGAAGCAGATGGAGGAAGACGGCGTATTGCCACCATTGATATTAAGGTTTTGCTACTTGACTGGAGTGACTGTCCAGTGCTTGGTTCTGGTTCTGTGGATCGTTCTGCTTATCCAGCTGTCTTCAGATGAGAGGAGAAGTACACCCGGAACGGGTTGTCAGCCAATCGCAGGGCACATATAGACAAAATGCATACGAGGTGTGACAGTAAAGTTCCAGGACAGTTCTCGTTGATCACATTCTTCCACATGTTGGGTGTCATCCACTGCAAGTTCTCGCCACAGGCCTAACGATCAACCAGTACGCCTACAAAGAGATCTGGCAGTGTTTGCGTCTTTCAGTGCACGAGAAGAGGCGAGAATTGCGGCAGGACAACTTGTGACTGCTCACATTGTCCTGAGTGTCCAACAGTTCCTGGCCGAGAAGAACGTCACCGTGATAGAGCAACCCCCCCGCTCACTCAACCTGGCTCTGTGTCCAAGCTCATGATGGTCATCAAGGGGACCCGTTTTGAAGACATGGATGACATCATGACAACAAAGCTGCGAAGGATCCAGGAAGAATCCTTCCAGGAGTGCATGAAGGAAATGCGGAGAAGGCTGGGAAGTGCACTAGACTCCGGGGGATTACTCTGAAAGGGAACAGTTGTGGTTTGAATCGGAAATATATCTTTTGTGAGACCAGTCCTGAAACTTTTCTGCCACACCTCGTATTTCCAGAATGTGGGAGGAAGCAGAAGTAAACCCACGTCCACAAACTGGGGAGAACATGCAAACTCCACACAGAGATGTTCCAACAGAGATACGAACCAGATGCGGACGTTCAGTATTACTCAAATGTCCAAGGTTGGACCACATGGTGGCCTAGTGCTTAGGAGTCAGGAGACCTGGGTTCCAATCTCCATTGGACATCTTTATGAGGGGTTTGCATGTTCTCCCTGTGCGTGCGTGGGTTTTCTCCGGGTACTCAGACTTCCTCCCACATTCCAAAAATATGCCTGTTAGGTAAACTGGCAACTCTAAATTGTTCATAGGTATGAATGTGAGTGAATGATTGTTGGTCTTTATGTGCCCTGCCGCTGGCTGGCCACCAGTCCAGGGTGTACCCCGGCTCTCGCCCAAAGTCTGCTGGGATAGGCTTCAGCATACTCCCGTGACTATGAATAAATAAATGAGTGTTCAAGCTTGGCAGGTCTGATTGTGTTTATTCATTCTTGGACAACACTCGCGCCAACAACTTACACAGGGGTTTGTACAGATACAGAAATATCAGGTTTCCAGTATAAATAACTGAGAACCACTGGCCTAATGGGAGTACTCCCTAAGTCAGGGGTCACCAAAGTTTTTTCTTGTGAGAGCTACTTCTAGAAAATGAAAATGGCCACGACCTACTCATTTTTGTAGAAATGATTTTCATAGCTTATTTCAACCCAAACTGATCAAATATGCTTGTTTTACCAGAACATTCACAAGATGCTGGTATCCACAACTCACATTTTATGTTTCACAATACTTTTCTAGTGTTCTCACATTATTAACTGAAAACCTGAATGAAAAGCAGGCCTGCGGGCGTCTCATGTGGTCGTGGGGGGCTACCTGGTGCCTGCGGGCACGGTGTTGGTGACCCCTGCCCTAAGTGTTGGTCTAAATTGTCTTTTCCAGTGAATTCCACCTGTGTGGACGTAAAGGTCTTTGACATTACAGCTTTTCATTAGCAGTCTGTCTTCAATTTTCTGGTACAAGGGCTTTGTTTTGTCCTCATCTTCCCTCCTCTTCCATGCCCTACAAGTCCATCCTAATCCAGATGCTGCTAATCAGCGCTAACTAAGAGAGGCCATGCTCCGACCGGAGGATTAGCTCTGGCAGAGGGCGAGGAAAGAGGCAGAAGGACGATGAGTGGAAGAGGGATCCAGTAAAGCTTGGTTGTAATTCACATGTGGAGTATTGTGATTGTGTTTGCACCACACCTTAACTGACATCATCTAAATGCAATAAAAGCCACTGGGGCAGAAAGGTAAATCAAATAATAGGCTGCTATCAGATGTATTACCTGGCATCTAGTGTTGCCAGGAGGGGGCTGTGTGGTTTTTGTCACAACAAAAGATGCTAACTAGCTTCTCTTTGTTCAAGCCTGTCATTGTGGGAATTGAATAGATCCAGCATAGCACCTGCACTGAAAGACACAGATGAATAGGAGTGAACACTGAATCTTTCACTGAAACGTTTGCCTTAGAGTGCTTTTAACACCCGCCTCCTTTACGATATGACAACTGTGCTTACAAATACAATGGATAGCGCTTCCCTGTACACACACACACACACACACACACACACACACACACACACACACACAAATTCAATTTCCCCAATGTAGCCACAGGCAAAAGCAGACACCCCACTACCGCATTACGGAGTTACAAGCTACAACAATTTGTAGCCAGCTGAGCACACCCGCTGCCCAGGCTTCCTGCTCCAATACCAGACACCTTTTAAGAAGCAAATCCCTTTGCCCGGGGGGGCTGTTGTGTCATGGCGTCTTCCACTATACGCTCAACAGGTGACAGTAAACAAAAAGTCCTATGTCTGTGTAGTCTTTTTCGTTGTCATTGTGTTGTTCACATCTGGAACAAAAGCTACGTGTTCACTTGTAGCGGCTAGTTATGTTGACAAAAGGTGAATTGTTTGACGGCTCTGCTTCATGTCCTCAACTCTACTATAGAAACGCCTGTTGTCTACACTTTGTTCCACTGTTGTGTGTTCCACTGTTATTTTGTGATTAACTGGAAAAGGAAACCTGTTTAATATGTTGCCTTGACTTTGTCAAAGTAGCTCACAGGCTGAAAAATGTGAGCTATCCCTGCTTTAGAGGTTGAGTGGGTTCAAATCCCGCTCCCTCCATCCCCGTCACTGATGCCCACATTGCCCCATTGACCAAGATGCTAACCGACGATTTGGATGTGTTCCCATGTGCCACACGATGGCTGCTTACTGCTCCTCAAGAGGATGGGGTTAAATGCAGAGACAAATTTCGCTGTCAATTGTAAATATGACAAACAAATATCTTTCTTTCTTTCATATAACAGTCAAGGACTTGACGATTACTGCGTCATTGTTGGGCACTTTGGCGCTCAATGAGCTCCTTTTAATGTGAGGAAGAAGACAATGAAGAGATATTTAAACGTATCATTAACTTTGCTTATGAGGAAGCAAAATGCACATAAGCAGCTGGGAACACTGGGAGTATTAAAACTCGATTTGTGTGGACTTCAGCTCAGCAGAATTACAGAAAAGTGCTACCTCATATGCAAAGCAGATCACGCTGTGTCCATAAGCTTTGCACCTGTGCTGTGGATTATGAAGCCTTCTGCATGCCACCCCGTTTATGAGTTGTGCAGCTATAACTGATCCCCCCCCGTCCTTATACAAAATCCACCCACACAAACACGTCGCCCTGCGTAGTAGAGGTACTCGGGGAGAAGCCAATCGACATCCAACCATGCCGCTCTCCTTAGTGAACGTGTGGGAGGGCCGCCTCCGATGGAACGCGCCGCTGTATTATTGACTTTAATTTACAAAGTGCTGCCCCCACCCCTCCTTTCTCCCAGCTGGAACCAGGCAGGACCCCCAGCTCCCTGCCACAGGGCTACTCTGGGGGATACACCTGATTGCACTGCTGCAGGAAACACAGCTTGGAGTTGAAGGTTGGTACTTACGCTCCCATTCGTCTTCAGTGTTTCCTTCAGTCTCGAAATGGGATGCCAATGGTTAGGTAAGGCTAAGTAGGAAAATGAGTCCTCAAATGTTGTCGTCAAGCTTAGTTGATCTAGGACTTTCAGTGGGACGTTGTTACCAGTACAATGGAAGAGTGTCTGGATGGTGGATGGTTTGTGGCTGGAAGGGAATAAACGATTCTCTGCTAGTGAAGGACCTTTACCCTTTGGGACTGGAGCTACTGTCGGTCAAAAGACCTCCTGCTCCAACACAACACCTTTATCCCATTGCTGGGTCCGTCCAGGCCTCGGTTCCGGACTAATCCTTCCCAACGTGAAGTATTTAGGATTAACAGCTTCATGGCAGTAACACCACAAAGGCTTTCATGGACGGGAAAGGATGCTTCAAGGTTAGGGCGGTATTCTTGCTGGGCTTGTATTTTGAATGCAACACAGTGGCGTTACAAGGGAGGGGAATGCTTGGTAGATATTTCAAAAGGAATATCTTGCTTTTCTTTTATGAGCCTAAACGGTTGATCAGATTACCTCGAGACGCTCCATTATAAGACTACTTAGAATGCCAAGACTCATCCATCAAGGCTGCGCGCACTGAATCACTGTTTGTGCCTCGATGAAAGCGTTTAAGTCAGCCGAGACGACAACTTGGAAGAAGCCATTTTTAGCCTTTGTTGCATGAAATAACAAGTAGGTCTGATGTGATGGTGTAAAAAGAGGAGGGTGAAGACAAGTAGGTTCCATGGATCCCTGCATAAGACAGCAGCTTTATCTGCCAGGGAGCTAGTCCAGAAGATTTAGGTGCTCCCGGTGTCATGACTTACTATGTTTTACCTTCATACTGCACGGCAACAGAGACATCCATTTTCTGCGGCCTGGCAGTTGGCAAGGCAACACTGTGATAAACGCACACACAGAGATGCACAATGAATTCTAATGCCACACATACAGTACATATATTGGGAACATCGTGGAGGTCAGTGCGCACTTTAATCACGCTGATTGGGTTAAGGAGTGCTAACAAAGCAGCATCTTTCTCCTGCTTCCAGCTAACACAGCGTTACAGCTAATCCCGGCCCTGGCAGCCCGTACCGACACAGCTCGACATAATGAAGCCCATTAGTCTGGAGACAATGGCGGCTAGCAAAGCTCAAACACTGAATAAAGCAGGAGGATGAGAGGAGGAAGGAAGCACTCATCTTTTTACCCTTCATGACCTCACGGTGCCCTCATTTGAGAAGGTACACATGCTCAATTTGTTCACTCAACACAATTCGTTTAGCTGACTGGGGTGTACGCACATCAGGCCCTAGGTTCCCAAACTGAGGTACAGGAATAAAAATTAAAAACCAACTACACTAGCGCCTGACACTGAGTTACGCTGCAGAAGAAAGGAGACTCAGCATGAAGTTGTTATTGTTCTCTGTGCATTACATGAAGAAATGAGTCAGGTCAAAACGGTCTCAGCCTGAAATGGTATTTTTTTTAAAACGGCTTCCAGAGTGGAAAATTCTGAAAACGCCAGCTTGTCGTTGCTACTTTTTTCTCACTTCTTAGGACTACTAGAAGTATTACATTGTCTGTACTCGCTCAACAACCAACTATGTTTCTGTCAACTATTAACTTTTCATCACTAATGATTATACATTCATTATCGATGTCACATAGGATATCAATACATCGTCATTTTCTTATGTTACTTCAATTTGGTTTCAATTTCAACATTGGTAAATGGTAGGCCTACATGTTGAATAGAGGCTGTGTACAAACAAACGTATTAGCAATTGATGTGAAACGGAAAGGGGGTAGGATTAAGTAAGCTCTCCTTATTCCTACTCCTTTTTGGACATGTGAAACTGAATTCTAACATTACAAACTAAATTAAACCATTAGCATATACTTGTTCAAGTTTATATATGGAGAGATCAACATCTTAAATTGAAAACAATTTCATTAAAATATGAAATGAACATTTATTACCACATAAACACACACTAAAGTACTGAAAATTGTTATGATTGAGCACCAGCATTGATACCTGGTACGTATCGGTTCAAATGTGAAAGGCACCCATACCGAGCTGTGGCTAAAACTACTCCTACGCCGCACATGAGCATGCACTACACACCGGCCTGGTACATGTCCTGGATGTGCGTACATTCATGAAGGGACACTCACGGAGGTCATGCTCTTCTGGAAAGGTTAAACAATAATCAATCAAATATACCAAACTGTTTCATTCTGTGCTCGTTGTGTTTGTTAGGTCCAGGTGCAGGATTAGGGGTCACATGACTTCAGGTCAAATGTCTGCAGGGGTACAGTACTACACGACGCCAATCCACTTCACGTTTGGCAAGCATGAGCGATCCGATCAGCGATCACGTTCCGTACACTTCCTGTCCTTTGCCGCATTTGGAAGAGCTGGACCAGGTAGCGGCCCGGCTGCATGCACACAAAGACACCGTCGCCAAAATTGTGTCCATGTCATTTTGTGACCCAGAATGAGTTCATCCAATACTTGCCACCCCCCAATCCCAAAGGTCCACTGACCCGTAACATTCCTCACAATGCCTCCTCCGGGCCCTCATCCTGTCTGCTTCTGGTATCCTCGCCCTGCAGTATATTGGTACATGAAACCTGCTTTGTGGCCTGTCAAACCCTTAATGTGGTCAACCTTTGGGGGTTAGAGTGCGAGTGCATGAAAAGCAGGTGAAAATGTGCTGAACCGGGAAATTCCTTTTTTTCCGAGCGAGTGGCATTCACCTGAAGGAAGACTGCAATTCCTGGGTGATGGAGAGTTTGCACACTCGGCAAAGCTGTTAAATTTGGAACGGCTTCCCAGCCTTTAGGTTTTCCCGGTGTACAGTACGCTAGCTAGCCAGAAAGCGAGGTCAAACAGTGGCCCCATATGTTCACAGTAAAGCAGACGGCGCCTTGACAAGACGAGTGCTGTCAGGCCTTACCTCCGGGACTGAGTGGTGACGAGCTGATGAGCTGTCAGATATGTGGGACCTTCACACCATCGTGCCAATCCTGTGCCCCGTGACCACTGGCCCTCTGCCTCCCCCAAGGCTCTCTGGAGCCTCCCTAGCTCTGGAGGATGTGGTTTGGGGATATAGTACGACCTACTTTGGGGTGGCTTTGCTGTCTTTCTCGGAGTGTATAGAACCGTACCGAACACAACCCACCCCCCGGGTTGAGTGCTGGCGTATCTGGGCTTTGGCCAGTCACATGTAGGTCAGCAGCCTGTGTCTGTGTGCATATGTGTGCCAGTTACTAGTTCCATTTGGATGAAAGGCCCGCAGTGCGCCATCGGATTAGAGGGATGTACCACTGAATGATACAACTAACGATAATGTCTTTGCATCTGCCATTGCCAGGATCAAGGATCCACAGTGCAAGCCCAGAGGCCACATTTTCACAGAGCTGATAATTGGGTGGCCGCACGTCTCCCTTGGTGCCAAACTCAATTGCACAGGGGGCCAAAACTCAAGCCGAACAGAACACCCCCATCCCCATCTCATATTCAGACATTTCCAACAATGGTATATGTCTGCATATTGAAAGTATTAAAAACCTTGTCCTTTATAACAGTGGTCCCCAACCTTTTTGGACCCGCGGCCCGGCTCGTGTTCCCACAAATCTCCGCGGATCGGGGGTGGTGGTGGGGGTCGTACGTTATAGATTTAATTATAATTGATCTCATTTAGTAACAAAGTGGGACACTCACAACAAACAACATAAACATGCAACATAAACACCTGCTTTATAACATAATCGGTTCATTAATGTAGCACACTCATATGCATCATTAGTGCACACACACGGATGCTCATTCGAAGTTGACAACACAACAGGACATGCCACGATGATCCAAAATAATAAATAGCACGGTCATATTTGGAGAAAATGTCACATTAGCACTGGCAGAGAAGTACGCACCCTACAGAACTTTTATCCCGGTTCCCCGTGCGTGCAGCGACCAGATTGGACAACATACCAACTTTTTTCTCTGATGAAAGACGAAAGTCTAATCAGTCTTTTGGTAGGTTCCATGTTTATATAGCCATAGAACACAATATTCTGGGTGCCTTGAAAGATCAGTCCAAATGGTCTAAAATGGCCGCGACTGAAGTGGTTGAATGTTGAAAAATGGCTGGGATTGAACGAGCTCCAAATGAACTGGATCTGTCAATCAAGCTAAAAAGATAACGCACAGTTCTACGAAAATAAGTCTCTTTAATAGAAGCCGAACATTTGAATCACACTTTAAACCGTGTTATTATGAGCAATGAGGGGTTGCGTTCAAAAGGCATCATGTCATTTTCCAGCATACTTAAATGGAGCAAATTGTACATCCCAATTAAAAGTTATGGAGTGATAAGCATATCTACTTCATGTTTTTTATCTTCCTGGTTATTTACACACACACACACACACACACACACACACACACAATTACAAAGCCCTTTTTGTGATGTTCGGAGTGTCCCTGAATGCATCCGGTGTTGTAATGAGAATGGGGAAGTGTTGTTCCCAGGGTGAGCAGACTAGATACGTGTGTGAGTTGGGGATACAGTAAAGACCAAAAGTTTGGACACACCTTCTCATTCGGTGAGTTTTCTTTATTTTCACACCTATTTACATTGTAGCTTCTCAAAAGTAGGAATGAACACATGCGGAATTACATACTTAACAAAAAAAGTGTGAAATAACTTGAAATATGTCTTCTATTTTATGTGTTATTTTTTTGAGCTTCATGAGGTGGTCACCTGAAATGGCTTTCACTTCACAGGTGCGCCTCGTCAGGGTTACCTGGTGGAAGTGTTGCTGTCTGTACTGTACATACACGATATGGTGCTGGAATTGTACTGCTGTTGCGTTCAGGTGAGAATGAAGTTAGAAAAAGAGCGAGAAGTAACTGTGACTGTGCGGACACCCCACCATGCCTCCGTCTGCCGTCAGAACAGGGAGGCGTGCTGGCGCTGGTGCGCATGCATTAATTACACTAAAAAACATAACCAAATGAATGAAATAAAGGAGATACCACCGTTAACAGGTTATTTTTGACAGCCTTATTTTAAAGTGACGTTTCTAGTTGTGTACAGTTCAATGATTGTTACTTTTAGTCTGAACCTGGCATCCTACCGTATATGAAATACTGTGGCCAGTAACGCCATAGGAAGAGCTGAAGCGGGCTGGTTCCTTGCTATTTTCCAAACTCTTTTTGAGTTTTACACATGTGCTTTACTAGTATTCTTATTATGGATATAATGCAAGGCTAATAGAGTCATAAACAAGCCATATGTTTATGCCTTCATGACAGGAGCTACTGCAGAAAGCTGGTCAAAGATCCTCTACGTAGCAGTGCTTTTAGCCATCTACTGTAAAAAGAGTTTGGAGCTGAAGCGGCCAGTCTGTCATTCCCAGCTTGAAGGCAGTTAAATAGCCCCCCACCCTCACAATTCCATATGAATGAGCACACTATTGTGGTGTGTTTAGCTTGTCAAGCGGGGATTGTTGCAGAGCACATGAGGAGTGCAATAATCCTGCCTTGAACTGCCTGCCAAAAAGGAGCAAGAGAGACTTTCTCCTCAAAGGGAAAATGAGCCACACTATTTTTGGTCATGTCTTGTGCTTTTGAGAATTATTACAAATTTGGTGTGTGAACTGAAGTGTCCTCTTAGGTAGCCAGTAACGTCCCAGTGCTTGATTGCGCTGCCCATCCTAATGCAATGTTATCTTAAACCAGGCGCACACGCACGCGCACACACCCACAACTAAATGACCTTCAGAAATACGCATTCTCTATTTGTTTCATTTCTAGGAATTAATTCTGCAACAGATTACAGATCAGCTTGATCCAGCTTGTTGTTTCGAATATAATTTCATCACATGCAAGCTTCCCTGGAGATTAATATTGGGAGATAGGGCATATTAGGGGCTTCCGTCTGGCCAGGTTTGATAATCCATCACCAACCTTGACCTCCATACTGGGTTGTACTCACTAAACTTCTATTGGGCCCTTTTATGGTGGGGGTCCTCAGTTACATTTGTCCAAGTGCCAGAATTTTCTCGGCTGACACTGAGGGCCAGATGGCATCATAAAAACAAATGACAGAAAAATATTGTTTATTATATATTTTATTACATTTTCATTTTAATAGCTTTTTTTAACTTTGATTTGTATTCTGTTTAATACAATGTTTGTATTTATTTTATTATTATTTTTAATTCATTTATTTCCATTATGTTTCCTTTCAGTGTTAAGACTCGCACGAGTAGACATTTTTGAATCTGGAACCGCCCTACCTGTCAAGCAACGGGGAAGCATGGATGGACTGCGTAAAAGTTGTGACGTCTTGTTAAATTCCTTCGAAACAGCGTTTACTTTACAAAATAAACACTACTGCATTTTATTTTGAAGTCCGGTACCATACTTGTATTTTATATTTTTTAAGATACCGGCATATTTGTTTAAATGCAAGCTGTCTTCTACTATTGCTTCAAATGTGATGCGTACGCCTTACTGTTGCCCCCTGCAGAAAAGGGGAAGTACTGGAAGTAAACAAGCACTTCTCCAGTTAAGAAATGTGTGGATAATCATGAAGACCTTGCATTAGTCATTCCAAACGCAATACTAGCCAGACATACCACACTTAAAAGGAAAACTTTTTTTTAATTGCCCATCATCCACCATCCTCATCTTTTTATCATTTTTTGTGCGTTCTAAAGAGAAAAACAGCTAGCATGTAGGAGCTAACACTGCACGTTAAGAGACATACCTATTTCAACTATAAAGCCCTAAAAAAAAAAAAAAACGGCAACAATGTTCTATTGACATATAAACCAAGCTCCAGCGACATTGTTATAGTAGCAGCTAATACCAAGAACTACTTTTCTGGCGTAGTGATGCAGTGCTGCACACCACTACTGTACTACTGTTATCATGAATGTACCCGTTCACTGCATGCTCACAGCATGGATATAAAACCATTAAACGTTGGTGGAGGCGTTTTAAAGGGCTTTATAGTGCAAATATGTGTGTCCCATTACATGCATTGTTATCTCCCTTATGCTATGTTTATCTCTCTTTAGAAAGCACAAAAAAAAAATGTGTGTTCGTTTCTCCACATAAGAATTGTGGAAGATGGGAAAAATAAGTGGGCCCAAGCACGGGACGTGCTGGCATGCCATTTTCATGTGGAAAATATACAGCAGCCTCACGCCACACATGGGTCGTCCTGCGTGGGGATCTCCATTCAGACAGGAAATACTTTACCCTCACGCAGGAAAATCCCCTCTCATGTGGCGGCCACCTCGCTGCCACATGTGCTCCACTGAAGCTCCATTGGTACTCAATTGTGGCCAAGTAAAGGAGAGTCTGTGGGTGTATAATGTAGGAGCTTGGCTCTGCGCTTGTGAAGCCGCTGGGAATAGTGTACTGCGCTACAGGCGGTGTGACCTTTTCTGCCTGGCGTGCTTTCTCTCTCTCCCTTCCCTACTCCCACTTTCACACGCTTATCCTCTAGCTCGCTCACACACACACACACACACACATACACACACACGCATGCACGCACACACACCTAGCAGCTCTGTCACAGCTAGCTTCAGCAACCATCAATTACCCACATAGCTTCCTAGCTTAATGGACACGAGGCTTGTACAAATCACTGGTGATAGAGGGGTGATGGGACAGTGGGGTGCATTCCTTTTAGCCCTGCTCTCCTGCAGGGATAGGACAGATAAAGCATGTCTCGTTTCTTCTCGCCTTCCCGAGTGTGACCTTTATGGGACGTGTGCTTTTCCACCGCGTGGTTTCACTCCAGTCCACGGGTTAAAGCCCGCATGTTTAGGACGCTCTAACTATGTGCAACCCAGAGAGATGACAACCGACACAGTCTGAACCACGACCAACCCAAAGGAAGGTGCCTTGCTCAAGGGAAGTTCTGGAAATCCTTGCAACCTGTGTGCATAGAATTGTGGTCCCAAGTTGGACTCCAGTCCCCAGGGGTCCAAGCGCGTACCAATCAAATCTATTTGTCTACCTCAACCCCAGCAAAAGATAGAAGCAACCACGGCTGCCTCTGAGAATAAGACTTGACACAGTGACATGAAGGGTGAGCGGAGATGGCGAGGAGAGGTGTGTGTGGGGGGGGCCGCCAAAGCCACGCATCAGGGATGGTGGAATGCGTCAGCACTCCATTCATGGTTCCTCTAATTTTCCACTGGAGGACCAAACGTGAACGTGAGGGAGCGAGGGGGAATCAAGTTGTTCCCCCACCATGTTTGACTCATGACTGCATCCTTGTTCCTGCCTTTTACGGCTGTGGCCGTTCTCTTAAGCCAAGCCACCGAACGTGTGCACATTTCAAATAAATAGAGTGCAGAGGACATAAGGAGGACAGTGGGAGCAAACTCACTAGTTTCTGAAGCTCTCTTAAAAAGCTCAGAGTGCTCTGAGCTCACCCAACTACCTCAGGACACTGCAGAGCAAGCACTAGAGAGACAGACAGAGAGACAGAGGCGGAGAAAGAGAAAAAGAGACAGAGAGAGCGAGCCAAGCGCTCTTTCCCCTCCTCTCTCTCTCTCTCTCTCGCTGCTACAACGGATCCTTTCCACATCGACGCTACTGTTAACGTCACGCCTGCGAGCCGTGCTCTCACCCTGCGCTTGCCTTCCCTGTCTTGCTCTCTCCCTGGTCGGACGCTGCATCGGAGAGGAGGCGCTGATCGCCACCAGGAGAGGCGGAGGGGTTCAAGAAAGAAAAAAAAAAAAAGGACTGGAAAGCAAGCAAGAAGACCGAGAGAGGAAAGAAACTGCGCACCACCCCTCCTCCCTCTGAACCCCCCCCCCAATCAACCCAGCTACAACACCACCACCACTCCTCCTACTCCTCCTCTCCTCCTTCCACCCCCCTCCCTCTGTGAAGAAATTGACTGATTATTGGGAAGTGCGCGGGAGGCAGGCTGCAGCTGCTGCTGTGTGCGCTTCACGGGGATGGTGCGCGCGTGTCCGTAATTTGCCGCACGGTCGCAGTGTGCGCCGGCTCGAGGGGGACGACAAGATTAGGGACAGACAGCAAAAAAGAAAGAAAAAAAAAGTCGGGAGCCGCCGATCCTTTGCGACCCCCCCACCACAGGAAAAGACAGACAAGAAAAGCGGAAGGAAAAAACCCATCAAGTGGACACGACGCCACATTGAGAGGGGGAGTGCAGACTGACCAAGACACCAAATGATTGACCACTGAAAAGTAGACACAGGAATACAAAGAGGAGAAGGAGGGGGGGCTTTTTTTAACCCCCGAATTGTCACTCTCTTCGCGGAAGCGCCGCAAACAGGCGAAGAACACTGGAAAGGACTGTGGGATTTTCATTCCTCCAACGTCTGATTTTGTCCCATTTGACTCTGGCTTACCAAAAAAAGAAAGAATAGTGCACGTGTGATTGTGTGCTGCTATGGAAACCCGGATACGGTGTCTATCTGGGGGATCAACTGTCGGATTCCAAGGACAAGCAAGGGAAGAGGAGCTGACTGCAAGACGGCAGCAGTGGAGCACCGCTTCTCTGGGAGCCTGAGTGGATTCCTACGTCCTCTCTTTTTTTCTTCTTGTTGACCAAGAGACAAACACTCATCATACAGGGCCTGCGACTCTTTCGGATTGGATGTATGGATTTACAAAAAGGGCTCATCCTGGTTTAGCGCTGCTTTTCAAAGGGCAGTTATTAAAAGCCGTTCTTTGCCGCTCATGGGATATACGTCAGCTCTTTGTGGTTGCAAAAAAAAAAAAACGGAGGGAAGCTTTATATCTCCTGTAATGTTAACTTGAGGTAGGTGTCGAGCGTTTCAACCCCTCTCTGTAATAATGGCTTTTGGTTGCTTAATTTACCATCATGTCTTTCTCATACACATTTCAGAACAGCCAGCCCCCCCTACAGACCCCCTCTCCCCTGAGCACGTAAACTGTTAACTAAAAGATAGTAACGGCAAGCATACAGGATCCACATTATGTGCTCTTTCCATCTTCAGTTTCCTTAAGCTTTTCAACTCTGGTCCTTAACACTAAAACCAGTCAACCATCTAATCCTCCTGTACCCAAACTCCCCCATCCCCCGACACACACCCCACCCGGCCCCCCAGATGATGCTGAATTATGAATGTGCCACATCATGAGTCTCCTGGGGAGGGTAGCTGTGCATCGTGCCAAGAAAGCCGCCCTACTCTGTGTAGTGTTCCTGATGGCACGAGCATGGAGCAGCGCCTCCCTGGCCTTTGGGGCGACGGTCTCACAAGGACCCCAGGGCTGCCCCCCTCAGTGCTCTTGCAGTAGTCAACAGGGGAAGGTGGTGTGCACACGGCGGGGCCTCACTCGCGTACCCCCGGGCATCCCGGCCAACACGCGACACCTCAATCTGATGGAAAACGCCATTGAGGCGGTGCAGGCTGACTCATTCCGCCACCTGCACCACCTTGAGGTGCTCCAGCTTGGGCGAAATGCCATTCGGCAGATTGAGGTGGGCGCGTTTAATGGACTTACCAGCCTCAATACTCTGGAGCTGTTTGACAACCGTCTGACGGTGGTACCCAGTGGGGCCTTCGAGTACCTGTCCAAGCTAAGAGAACTATGGCTGAGGAACAACCCCATTGAGAGCATCCCCTCCTACGCCTTCAACAGGGTGCCCTCCCTGATGCGACTAGACCTTGGAGAGTTGCGGAAACTGGAGTACATCTCAGAAGGAGCTTTTGAAGGCCTACAAAATCTCAAGTACCTCAACTTGGGCATGTGCAAAATAAGGGGGGACATGCCAAACCTGAGTCCCCTCAAGGGCCTGGAGGAGCTGGAGATCTCTGAAAATCACTTCCCTGTGATAAAGCCGAGCTCCTTTAAAGGCCTGAACTCGCTGAAAAAGCTATGGGTGATGAACTCGCAGATAACAGTGATCGAGCGCAATGCCTTTGATGACTTGTCTTCATTGGTGGAGCTTAATCTGGCCCATAATAACCTGAGCGCTGTGCCACATGACCTGTTCTCCCCGCTGAAGTACCTTGTGGAGCTCCATCTCCACCACAACCCTTGGAACTGTGGCTGTGACTCTGTGTGGTTAGCACGCTGGCTAAGAGAATACATCCCCACCAACTCCACTTGCTGTGGACGCTGCCACTCACCTGCCAACATGAGAGGTCGACAGCTGGTGGAGGTGGACCGAGGCGAGGGTGCTGCAACCCAGTGTTCTGCCCCGTTCATTGCGGACGCTCCAAGGGACTTTAACATCTCGGCAGGGAGAGTCACAGACCTCCGGTGTCGCACAGCCCAGATGTCTTCAGTACGCTGGCTCCTACCAAATGGGACTATCCTGACTCATGCCACCAGTCATCTGAGGGTATCGGTACTCAACGATGGCACCCTAAATTTCTCTAATGTTCTGGCTGCTGACACGGGCACTTACACCTGCATGGTATCCAACGCAGCTGGCAACTCCAACGCTTCGGCCTACCTCAATGTGAGCGCTGCCGAGCTCAACACGTCCAACTTGAGCTACTTTACGACTGTGACAGTGGAGGTCTTGGGGCCAACAAAAGAGATGCCCAAACCCAAAACCACCACAACCACATCTGCGGCTACTGGAGTGGCTGGCGTCGCTGGAGGAGGACTGGGCCTTGGATCAACCACCACAACTGCCTCACCCTCAGTCTTTCAGCCAGTGTTCATCTCCACACCAACAGTGTTGCTGCAAAACACCGACAGCCCACCAGGTGCTGCAAAGCCATCTGCAGTGCCAGGACTCAAAGGGGCCACTGGCAAGCCGGGAAAGTCCGGCCCAAGTCTGGATGAGGTGATGAAAACCACTAAGATCATAATAGGCTGCTTTGTGGCAGTGACACTGCTGGCTGCCGTGATGCTCATTGCCTTCTACAAGCTGAGGAAGCGCCACCAGCAGAGGAGCACAGTTGCGGCTGCTCGCACGGTGGAGATCATCCAGGTGGACGAGGAGGACTTGCCACCACCAGCGTCTGCATCTCAAGAGACAGCCCTCACGTTACCTGAAATTCGAGACCATAACAGCATCCACAAACTGGACTTTCTCAGCCACAAGGCCGACTACAGCTTTCACAAGCCCAAGGCTGAATACACACCTCAGCCTGATTTCACCTTCCACAAGCCCAAAGCGGAGTATACAACATACAAGCCCAACATGGACTTCCATAGTGGTCACAAGTCCATCCCGGACTACAGCACTCACAAATCTACACCAGACTTTAGCCTCCACAGGCCAAAGCTTGACTACAGCCCCTTCAGGCAGGACTTTAATACTCACAAAACTAAAGCAGAATACAGTCCATTCAAACCAGACTTTGGGACTCACCCGAAAAGCAGGGCAGACTACAGCCCTTTCAAAGAAGACTACAGCACTCATCCAAGGCAAAAAACGGACTTCAGCCCCTTCAAGCGAGATTATAGTACCCAACCCAAATCCAAACACGAGTACAGCCCATTAAGATCAGACTACAACACTCAGCAGAAACAGAAGGTGGAATACAGTCCATTCAAGCACGACTTTGGCACTCATCCAAGGTCTAAACTGGATTACAGTCCATTCAAGCCTGGCTACAGCACTCAACCCAAACCCAAACCAGACTACAGTGTCCAGAAATGTAAACCTGACAGCAACTACAGACCCAAGGACCCCTATACCCCCCACAAATCTGCAAACGACTACAACGCTTTCAAGACAGACTTTAGCCCGCAGAAAGCCAATTTCAGCGCCTTCAAATCGGAATTCAGTCCCCACAGCCAGAGACCTAAAACGGATTACAGTCCGCACAAGATGGACTTCAGCACCCTGAAGCCGAAATACAACACCTACAAACCCACGGGCCACGGGGCCAAATGGACCGAGAACAATGTTGGGAATTCTTTGCCTCGAACCTTGCCTAGCACCATCACGGCCATGGCTGAGCCCTTTGTCATAAAAACTCATACCAAGGAGAAAGTACAGGAGACTCAGATTTAAACGGCTTAGATGCCCCACCCCCAGCCATTGCCCCCCCCCCCCCCTCCACACCCCAAACCCCTTGAATCACGCAATAGAATGCACAATGAAAAAAAGGACAGAGGCGACTATTTTGTACAGAGAGCAGAGACTGATGTTGTACATGCTTATAAATAAAATATATATATATATATATATATATATATGGACACATTCTAACTACCATGGGCTGGTAACAGAGAAAAATATATTAAAAGAAAATCAAACTATTTTCTAACTTGTAACTTCTATTTAAAATAATACCTTGTTTAAGAAGCTGTCTTGACTTTGACAAATGAGGGTAGTGTTGTTTTAAAGAGGAAAAAGGGGGGTGGGGGTCATTCTGTGTGATTTTTACACTATGCTACAGAGAATGCAGTGAGAAGAGAAATATTTATACAGAAAAGTCTAACAACATAAAAAGGTCGTTGTTGATCTTTACAGGTTTATCTTATAAAAAGCACCAAGAATTTGTACTGTGCCAAATGTTACAAATGCAATAAAAAATTTCTTTTTGGAGGAAAAACCATAAAAGTCATAGAGAGACATCTGTTTTTTTCCCCTGTAGTTGTCCTGGTGTGCACATACTGTACTGTAAAGATCAGCCACTTGCTGTAGATGCTGCAGCAAGATGCTGCGGTGAGCCTTTTTTTAGCCGCGTGTGCGCTGAATGAGTCTGAGGTGGTGAATGGCGGTGCGGCATCCACCATCACCGCATGAGAGGGGCTGTTTCAAAGGCATTTACTCATGTAAAACATGCATGCATTCCTATGGATGCAATCAATGGTAACACAACACAACGGCGCTGGCTGAAATGTTCAAGACCCCAGCCCCTTCTGGAAATTTACAAGCTGATGTAATAGTGTGTCTGAAGAGTCCAAAAAAAAAAAGTGATAAATTCGGGTGAAATACCTCATCTTGCACTTTACCAGAAATATATAGATCCTCATTTCACTTTTCATTGCTCTGCCAGCTGTTGTGCCTCCATCAATCAGCGTGGTGGGGGTGGTGGTGGTGGGTGGGGGGACTTTTTAGGGTGACAAATGCGTTCAGGTCTCGCCCGTTAACCGGGCATTCTTCATTTCTGACACAATCGGCACTCTTTATCATAACACCACGTCACAAATGAGCGCCTGACAAAGAGCGATTACATACAACATGCGTGTGCTTAGTGGGGGTGTCACGCTACGCCGTAATAACGGGTCCATTTTAGCTCGCTTCATTTCAGGTGCAGTAAGAGAACAGGCAAAACATAAAACTGCTTGACTTTTGTGTGGAGATCCGTTCATATCTGGGTGAAAGATGACAGGGCGCTACAGGTGTACGAGCCTTTTGAAGAACAACAAGCCGCAGCAAACGAGGTGTGAATCATGCAATAGGCTTATATGTAGATGGCAATAACAAGTTTACATAAGAGGGGACAGGGAATGGAGAGCCGGTTGAAGCACTGTGGGGAGGTGGAGTACCTGCAGTCTCTCCCCGAGCCTGTCGCATTACAACGTGGGATTGGAGCAACAAAACCACACTGGTGCTTTTTGATTTGCGGGCAACTGTGTGAGTTTGTGCTATTACCGCACTGCGGGGGTGTCCCAAGTGCAGCCCGGGAGCCACTTGTGGCCCGAGGCTCTTTTTTGTTTGTTTGTTTGTTTTGCTTTTTTTCGGCCCGTGCCAGATTGTACGAATCAATTTTTTTCAGAAACAACAAAAAAGAAAAATGGGAAAAATACAGCAAAAAGTTGAAATGTTACTGATTCTAGAATAAATATATTATTATTTACACATTTAATAAAATATTGTACAAAAAATAATTTAACAACTGTTCGCAATATTATTAAACTACAAAAATTAATATATAATAATATTTCATAAATAAAAGGTTAGTTGTTTTAATGTTATTAAAATATTGAAATATCTTTGATATGATTAAACAAATACAAAAATAATGTAAAGTATTTTATAACTAAGTATGACATTTTAAATTGGCCTGCGGCATATGAAAATAGTAAAAATAAAACCAAACCAAACAAAAACTGCAAAAATGGGGAAATAAAGCAAGAAGACAGAACGTAAAGGGAATGTAAAATGTTGATACAAATAATAAGACAGTGCTTCTCAAATAGTGGGGTGGAGGGCATGAGAGGCATGTAAAAACGTATTGTACTCGACGTGCAGTTTGACTTGTCTGCTTCACTGCTCTCCATTTTCGTGGTTTCAGTTTCAACTTCAGTCTGTACTGTACAGATAAATAAATCGATATCAACATTTCTCTCCCGCAGTGACAGACAATAACTTAGAACCACTGTAATAAAACAACATCACATTTTGTCTTTCACAATCGTAGAACTCAAAGCGGCCCCTGGCATGCTTTCATTTTTCTGTATGCAGCCGTCAGTGGAAAAGGTTTGGACACCCCTGCCGTATTGTGGTTTAATTCGTACCCTGTCAGATGAGACGCCCTACTGATAGTTGTCATTGGACTGGAAGGAGGGAGGGTTAGACTGCCATGACAACTGCACACTTTGGGCCAAAATCAAGCAAAAGCTGGCTGGCTCATTTCTCAACGTCTGTTGATGACTCAGCCTGCCTTTCTAAATATTTGAACACTTTTTCTGGGGGCCAAGAAGGTAAATGAGTTGGTGTTTGTTCAGCTGAACCACTCCACTGATGTGAGCTCACTTTGTTTTGCAATGAAAATATCTGATTGATCCAAATAAAAGATGATATTCTCCCAATAGTGCAAATGCAGCCTTAGCAAACAATTTAGAAGACAATGGTGATCAATGAAGCAGAGGCATATGATTCATTATGATTCATTAAACATTTTTTGTCTTATATTCGGGGTCAATAGGGTAGGGATGGGAACAAGCACAGCAATTAGGCAGCGGTCAGTAGAGAGCGTCCATGATTGTGGCGCTGTGCTATAAAAAGGCTCCTGTCACACTAATCAGTCAACATGGCTGCGGGGGTCATCTGTCAGCCAGCCAATCAGCTCGCCCCATACTGAAGGGCACATCTCCTTGGGAAACGTTCGGCGGCGTCGCGTCCTCCATTCTCTACTTTCTCTTTCAGCGGTTGCTTTATTAGCCATCGTGTTGTGAAAGTGCACAGGGATCTGCAGCGATTTAGGATGAGCAGGGAAGCAAAAATCACCACAAATAGGTGATTGTTATTAATATTATTATTATTAAAATGTAATTGAATGCACAAAGTGGGGTAAAAGAGCAGGTGCAGCAGAGGAACAAAAAAAAAAAGGCAGCAAGCGGAGCAAACGTGATGCAAGAGTGCCAGCTACAGATGGAAGGCGGGATAAGTACGCCAGGCCATGTGGCCATGATGATGGAGGGGGGCGAGGGGGGTGTGATGGGAATGTGAACTGCTGATACCAGTAATGGACAGGACCACTGGAAGCAGTGAGGACGGTGGACAGGTGGAGGGGGAGGGGGAGGTCGGCACAAACGCGAGTGAGGCGACAATTACTGGCTACAAATAAGATAACCTATGCCTTTATTAATTATTATTATTAATGATATTTCTTTATTGACTTTACTACGACTTTATTATGTATTAAACGCAGATGCGATGCTGACATCACTCCGTTTAACAAGCCACAGCCCTCCAATGGCGCCAAACAACACCGTAAATCCTCTCCCCTGTGCTGCGAGAGCCGTGCGTGCTTTCATGAGGCGTCTCAATAACGCCGCATCTTGACTGGCGTGACGCCGGCCGACGCTGCGAACGATGTTTAATGCAGAGTGTGCGTCCGCTGCTGCGTGGCCGGTCTGCTAGTGCAGCAGGCTATTCTGAGCGGGCCTGCGAGCATCTTGCCTGGTGAGTCAACATGAGTCAGGGCCAGAGAGAAAGAGGAGACACAAACAGCCCTTTGCTCCACAGAGGGCTTTTATAATAGGCATGCTAATTCAGCCCATCATGCACTTGGGGGTTTCAGCTCAGGATGAATATACTGTACGTGGCGTTATTTGTTGGGATTCTGTGCAGAAATGAGTGCTGTTATGAAATAATTACAACCCCCGCAGGCTAGATGGACTTGAAATTTCTCACCCAGCTCAAGGCACCCGACAAAGCAAAGCCAGCTACAAGTTGAAGGTTGGGCGTGTGTGGCCGCCACCAAGCAAAGCTTCCTTGCCTTGGCGACTGTGTATTCATTATAAAACCCTTGAGGACATTAAATGTATGCTAGAATGTCTTCCAGGCAATTTTGACCACAACCCATAGGGGGCGCCACAAATTCACAAAATCTTTTCAACCATAAGAAAAAAAAAAAAAGTCAACATGGGGTGTTACTCACTTCTAGTGCCTAAATGTGGTATTTAGCTAAAAAAAAAAAAAAAAGGAATACATGCCAATAATAGATGAATTGGATCAGAATTAGGAACATTGGTTTTGTGGCGTCAATATAGTGAACTACTTGCTTGTTAGGAATGGAATAGTTTCCCTCTGCTACCAACAAGCCTCCAACATGTCAAAGCAGAGGGAAATATAACATTGTTAGGAATGGAATATTTCCCTCTGCTTTGAGATTAAGGACAGGGAAAATATGACATTGTTAGGAATGGAATGTTTTCCCTCTTCTTTGAGATTAAGCAGACAATATTTCACTCCTAACATATAATATTGCTATAATATTTTTACTCTGCTGTGAACAAGACATGTTGAAGGTTTGTTGATAGAGGGAAAATACTCTATTCCGAACTCCTCCAACCAGCAGAGGCGCTGTTAATCTCCACTGTATCTAAAGAAGGCAATTCAGTAATTCTTGTTCATCTTGGTTAATTGGTTCCAGACCTGGCTGTGATGAGTGAATTCCTGAGATTTTCCATGATGGAATATTTTTGTAGAGCATAGAAAACTTGTTTACAACCTTCTAAATCTGTTTTTAACATTAGAACCCACTAAACGTAAAATAAAACTGCTATAGTCACTTTCACAGTTGTATTAGCCAACATAGTAGACATAAGAGAAAACAAGACATTTAAGACAAAAATAAGATTCTGGCTTGTGTGCGCTGCTGTGTGGCGTTTCGGTGTTAGGGCAGCTCAGTCAGGGGCGGACAGGAAGTGACGTCGGGGGTTCAGCGTTGAGTTGTAAGCATGGGTTACGGCTGTGTGTTGGGGATTATTGTGCCTACTGTGAGATCATTCAAACCTGCAATAAAAGCCTGTAATTCCGGCATTCAAGTCTGGTGCTTGTGTGTCACGAACATTACTGACACCCAGTGACCAGTGTAGAACACTACGTATCAGCGCAACACCTTTGAATGAGTCTTCTGACTGCCTTATATTTTACTTTATTTTGGCATTTTTATGCTGGAAAATGCTTCATTTAGGCAAAAATATATAAAATTTGCTTTAAAATGCATATTTTTTGCCCAATGGGTGGTGGTGGTATTCAACAGGATCATTAGCGAGGGATTACTGTATTAGCTAAGGGAATGTTGAGCTATATCCATACTATGGACCACCACTGCCACCCTGGCATGGAAAGAGGAGTTCAGAACACTCAGTGAGGTTCTCCCATCTTATTAAAAAAAAATAAGATTGTTAATGTTCCCCATAGTTCATTGAGTCATCCCCAGTTAAAGCAGCAAAGTCAAACTATTTTTGCCACCACTGGAGTGTTTTAACTCCCCGTGAGGAACACTTTATTGTCCTCCTTTCGCAGGTGAAAAACATCCCTGCCTTTTTTCGTGGTGACCGGAGACGATGGAATCCTGGGTTGTTGTTTTTAAACCACTTTTTTATGATTTATTTTATTTCTGATAATATATATATATATATGCATGCCAGGGAGGGGGGAGTGCTTGCAAACATATAAGATTAAGATGCAAAGGCAGAAAAAAAATGTTACAGCTTGTAAAGTTTACTTTTTTTTTGAGAAATCATAATCACTGCCCCCCCCCCAAAAAAAATACAAGATTTTCTGGGCTCACATCTTCACACAAGAAGGCACATTTTCAATTATGTAAGACATTTTTCCCCACAACAGTTGCCTCCAGCCATTTAAAAGGAGGAAGTAGTCCAAGCACCATTGTGTGCTGAACTAATTAAAGCATATTTGCATGCAAGTGCCACCAACAATGACACTTGTGTGCACATACAGACAGGCTCTTCAAGTTCTTTGTATTTACCTTCCACAAAAGGAAAGAATAAGGAGATTGCTTTTCCGTCAACTGAGCCGGGCAAGTTTGAGATGACTGTTGTAGGGATTTCATCTTTTCTCTACGGGGAGGCTGGGGGGCATGTATTTGTGTGTGGGGTGGGGTGGGGTGGAATCGGGGTGATAAAACTGTTCCCTGCATTGCGTTAGACGTTGAAGAAAGGCAGTGAAAAGAAGGGCCACAGAACACAAATGAATGAGCCAACCTGATGTCATTTATGAGGTCCTGAGCCAAGGAAACTTCGGGGCTAAAAGTGGGAGAAATGGGGTGACTGATGGAGAAATATTAGAAAAGGCTTGATGAAGTGATATTATTCAGAGAGTAATCAGCAACAGTAGAGTCCAGTGAGGTTCACTTGGCCTAACGTTCATACATTCTAAACAGTTCTTTTTGCAGACCAGAGTTAGCTAGTTGTTTGGACCGCCTACTTGCAGTCTTCCTCAAAGTGGTCATGTGATGTTCCTGTCACGTGTCATGATATCATTTATACGGATGTTGGCGCTGTCTTCCTGTCAGTGAAGGCAGGGCGACGGCACCGTCCGCAGTCCGACTTCGTTAGCACGACATCCCAGGTGTGAGAGAGTGCAAAGGCCCCCTCGTCCCGGTTTAAGGTCCCATTGGCACGTTTCCAAATCTCAAACGCTTCTTTGATCCATTGCTGGTGTTTGTCGTCATCTGTCCCAATCATGTCGCTCCATTCCAATCCATGATGTGCTTTTTTTTTTTTTTTGCAGTAGCCCCAAATGACAGATTTGGGTTGTTCCTGCTCTCCTTTGCGTTCGGTTGCTCATGTGCACGCCCTCGCTGTTCATGTCTCACATTCTGTCCAAAAAGTACATAAAAATCTAGCTAACTCTGCACTGCCTGTCTCTGGGTCATCTTTTGAAAAATGGCTGGAGTTGAATGAGTTCATGTTAGACTGGCCGCCCTGTACACCAATCGAGTGACAAACGTCATAGTGAGGACGGATGCTAGGCTGATATCCATCACATTACATTTGAGATAATACAACAAGGAACTTTCTCAATGCTCATGGTGAGTTATGTCTTATTATTGCTTATAATGTCTACTATATTAGGTAACACAAGTATAAAGGTTACTATAGGGGTGTTATTTAAAGTCCACAGGGCTCTAATGTTAGTCATAAACAGGACTTTGACACAAAAATGTTTTGCTTTTGTGAGAGCTGAAATATCTAAACTACAAGGGGTTGTTTTACATCAAAATAATTGATTTACAAATGTAACACCAGCAAATGAACTGTGTGTGCACACATGTGCGCGCATGTGTGCATGCGTTAAAATGTCCTTACAATGCGGAACCTTCTGCACGCTCTCTCGTTTCCTCCCTCCTGTCATGTGTGATGCTTCCATGCACATGATCCTTGCCGAGCTCTTATCAAATGCACTTCTATGGCTTAAAAGTGCTCTGAAATGTTAATGCATTAGTAGAGAGCTGCATCATCACCGCCTTTTGCCTCTCATGCAAAAAAAAACATAAAGGACGTATATATACGTTGTTGGTGATTATTAAAATGTATAGATACGTCTTTTCTATTAAATTAGTTAATAAGTGTGAGACATATTTAGTGTTCTGGAGTGATGTAATAATTACAACAGTCACTTATCGCACACGTTGGTCGAAAAAGCGGAGAATGTCAACATCAAGCTAGCAGGAGTGAGGCGTGTGTCAAAAATAGACCTCGTTAAGGGCGTATCAATTACTGGCGGATTTGCGCCCTTCCTGCTGGTCCTGAAACACCCACTTAAGCAGACTTAACAAGTTGACAGCAACTCCGAGTGCATCAGAGCCTATTTCATTTTTGGTTCTTTATTTTGAGGGAACCCAAGTGGTGTGAGTCTGCAAATGAAATGATGGACGTACGAGCACAGAGCATTATCTCCCTGCCTGGACACGCAAAAAAAAAGTGTTTTACTTAGGAAGATCTTTTCAAAAGCACAAAAGGGACTGCCAAAAAGAGCACATCAAAGAAATAGTTGGACTTCTTAAAGCCGGCTAATAGAAATGTGAAGAAAGACCGGGAGGGAGTCAATTAAATTTCCTCACACAATCTCAATGAAACTAATCCGTAAAGATCTGGACAAATGGGTGCTCATGTTTCCGGGAAGGAGTTGCGGGATTTGTTTTATGTGGTTTTCGGAGGGCCGTGTGATGAATTTTAATAAACAGCCCATCGGGAATACTCAGAGCAAAGTGAAGAAAACATGCCAATTTGCATCTGCATGTCCTCACATGAGCTACAAACACACGTAGAATCCCTTGATGACCCCTTCGACAAACATCATCTGCATGCTGTCTTTAAGCCACACCCACTTTGGAACAAAAGGAAATGCATCTTTGAACCAGTTTGTGCTGAAGCAACCGCGAGCTCTCCATTGACGCCACGGAGTAGATGATTGTATAAAGACGTCGACACGAAAGCGGTGGGGTGGGGGTGCAGGGGTAACGCAGGAGAGGAGACTTGGCAAGTGCTCGCGGCCTCCCACTCGGTTGGCGAGCGGAGGCACAAAGTGTTTGCTCACAGCAGCACACACATCCATTAGTATTGTTCCTGGAGATAATAACTACGGGTGTGTTATGAGTGTCGCTTCTCAATCAAAAGTGTGTGTGTGTGTGTGTGTGTGTGTGTGTGTGTGTGGAGTGGGGGGTGTGGTCGGTGTCAAAATGTATGGAAGCCAGGGGTGAACAATGGCGTGCAAAATTAAAAAAGCACGGCCAAACTGTGTTCTTGTGATGGAAATGCTAAGGCGTATGTCCAAAGTGTGGCACGGGCGTCCCAATGCTCGTCACAAGATACAATTACACGTGGCACGCGTCAAATCATTACAAACAAGATTACAACAAACAAAAAAAAAAGGCCTTATGTATGGAAAAGGAGTCCAAAGTGTGGCCGGGGGGCAATTTGCGGCTTGCGGCTGTTTTTTATCGGCCTGCAGAACATTCTAAAAAAAAATATTTATCAAGAAATGGCAAAACAAAAATGGAGAAATCAGCAGTAATTTAATAAAATAAAAAAGAAGGCTGTATTCCAACAAGAAAAAGATGTCATTCTGAGAATACGTAACATTATTGTGGAAGAATAACAGCATTTTAGTAGCTTTAGGTTGAAATGTTAAAGAAAGATGCTGTTATTTTTTCCAAAAGATTTTTTAAAAAGCAGAGACTTGAGGTGAGAAACACGACGGAAATCAAGAAATAAGTCATGGCAAAACAGGAAGGTGGTGTGTGATCTCGCTGCCACATCGTGTCGTTGACGGTAAAAGCAACCTTAAATGTTCATCTCGTACTTTCCTTCATTATTTATATGCACGGTGTTGTTTTCCGCATGTAAAACTATAACTGGAATGCTATAAAATGGTGTTGTGTAAGGGTGCACAAGATGAGGGAATTATGACATATCAATAAAATCAATAACATGAAACATTTTAAAAACAGCTCCAATGATGCAAGATTACCTGTACTGTGCAGGTGAGCAAATCAAGCGCAAAGGAGGGGAAGTGGTCCAAATCTGAGAACAGATCGCAGCACACAAGACAAGCCGGCAGGACTTTGTGTGTGAAGTGGGCCCAAGCATGGTATGATTGGAATAGTCCAAGTACTCCCTAATACTCAGCTATTTTCTCTGTCACCAATAGTAGACAGTAAAGATGTACAGTCAAATGTATTTATACTTTCACCTACAGTACGTTGGACAGATGTTTGTGTGGGTTTAAGCTTGTAGAATTTCAGAAGTGTCCCCCTGTATTCTTCAGTTTTTTTCTGTATGTGAAAAAAGTTTGGTGTTCAAGTTGCATGTGAAGTAAATTTGCGTCTTGTAGGCCTTCCCGGAAGATGGAAGCAAAAGACTGCAGCTTTTAAAGAGATTTGCACTGGCAACAAAAGCCTTTCAGGAAGACCGCAGTGGCCCTGCCAGCCTTTCATGGCTCCTCCCCTGCACATTCAGAGGCAAGAACCGAGGCAGCCAAGGGGGTAGGGGGTGAGTTTAAAGGAACTACATTTCTATAGCCAGTCCTCATCTGAAGCTACATCGCTCTAGTGTAGTCGCCCACTTCTACCATTAGCTTTATCTGTCACAATTCAAAGCCCACAGCCCCAATCCCTGACGCTTCGTCCAAAAAGATTTTGCCAGGCTTGTCCTTCCCTTTATGTCCACAACTCTCCTCTGGGAAAACACAGAAAAAGAAAAGGTTGGCGGGGCGGCGGAGAGTTGCTGATCGCTGACACAGCCCGCCGAGATAGCCCCGTCTTGTTGGCGAGGCGCATAAAGAAAAATGGAAGATGCTGAGATGGGGATGAGGGCGCGGGAGCGAGGATGGGATGCTGGGCTAAGCTGGTCGAGGATTACCGCTTAAAATCTTTTGCAACTTCATTTTGTATTTCTTCTTATCTTTGACGCTATAGTGCGCGTAGATAAAAAGTCCAATGAAAACAGGCGAGGGAAGGACAGGAGGAAGGTGTTGGTCGGGTAGCGGGAGTCTGTGCCACAGCAGCGGCCGGAGGCTGATAAGCAAGCAAACAACAAACAGCGCTGACATTCATTACTGCAAAACCCACACAAGTTCACTGTGCTTTTGTATTTCTAAAGGTACCAAAATAGCAACAGGTTGCCGTTTTCTTTTTTCCCCCCCATCACAGCCGACATGACTGTGTTGTCAGGGAAACAATTAACACCATGGAGGCTATCCGTTTCGCACTCGCTCCAGCCCAAACGTTTGCCTGTAAATGCTGGCGTCCACTGAGGGGATAACAAAAGCAGCATGGATGCTAGCTGGCTTCAAGCTGAGCTGCACTTGATGTCTGCATTTGATTTATGCAACAACAAAAAAATGGATTTAATCTGCCAATAAATTGTAGGGCAAAATTACAATAGGAGTCTCCCCATCAGATATTGATATCGGCTATCTATCTGATATCTGCACAGGGAAATTCAGCATGACCAACCAAGACATAAAATAAAGCAAAGTAAAATAACATATGAACAATAATTACATTAATAAACAACCTTTTTTGCCCCCTTTTGTCATGACCAAAAGGATCCGCATGTGGCTCTGGAGCCATGGGTTGCCTACCCCTGCCCTTCATGTTCCATCCATTGCATTCCATTTTCCTCCGCTTATCTGGATTGGGGTCGCGGGGGCAGCAGTCTCAGTAGGAATGTCCAGACTTCCCCGTCCCCCGGCCACCTCCTCCAGTTCCACCGGGAGGACACCAAGGCGTTCCCAGGCCAGCTGCGAGACATGATCCCTCCAGCGTGTCCTACAGTTGGTCTGCCCCGGGGCCTTCTCTCAGCTGGGACACCTCACCAGGGAGGCGCCTGGACGAGATGCCCGAGCCACCTCAACTGGCTCCTCTCCATGTGAAGGAGCAGCGGCTCTACGCTGACCTCCTCACCCTCTCTCAAGGAGAGCCCAGCCACCCTACGGAGGAAACTCATTTCAGCCGCTTGTATCTGCCATCTCCTTCTTTCCATCACGACCCCACAGCTCATGACCATAGGTGAGGGTGGGAACACAGACAGACCGCATTACTGCAAACGCTGTGTCGATCCGCTTGTCGACCTCTCGCTCATCTTCCCTCACTCGTGAACTAGACCCCGAGATACTTGTACTCGTCCACCTGCGCGCCATGCCCCTAGAAGCATCTAATTATACTTATGTTCTGTATTTACGATCACTGATGGCCTTTGTAGCTCAAGCTCATGTCGGCTTCCAGTGATGTTTGTTGACAAGTCAGTCACGTATCGGTAGAAACCTTCCATTGCCTGATTAAAAACCTGTTGTCTCCTGCTCCCGTTTCTTGTATTTTCATGCACTACAATCTCATCACCGGCACAAAATGGGAATCCCCTTAGCCCCCCATTTTGAGACTTTGTTTGGGATAAGCAACAAGCCACATGACAAATGCTTGACACGAGGCTCGACAACAGAAGCGAGTGCCAGAACAAAATTGGTCCAAATGTCAGCGGACTATTGAGCTATTGAGTTCACCCAGCTCCGACGTTCAATAAAAATGGGTCAATATGACGCAGCAACACTCAACTTGACAAATGAATCCCCCCCCACCCCCCTTTTTTTTGTTGCCATCTCTTAGCAACCCAAGCGATGAGTGCTGAAGGAAGGACAGCTGGTTTTGTAAGAATTGGGGAGACGTCCCATTCACAGATGTCTGCTTTTCCTGGCATTTCACAACGCATTCATGCAGCAGCCCAGTCGGCCCCGATTCCGTCACACCCTCAAGACATACAGAATAGCGCCGACAATGACAGAGGAGTCACATGAGGAGACGGGAGTTGAAAACCCAGAGTGACCTAGTGTACGCTGCGGAGTGCAGTGCGTAAGCATTATCCCCTCACCCTAATTGACGTGGAAGAGTACTGCAGTGCCCTTCAGGTACAGAAGAGCGAGGGGGAAAAACAAAGCTGAGAGGATTCAGCTGGTCCCCGAGCAGCGAGTGACTGCGTCTCTCCTCAAGAGTGGACAAGTTGCAATTCCAGCACACGCACGCACACTTTATAAGCGCAAGGTCGTCCTCGTAAACAAGTCGAGGGCAATAAAGCGGTAAGCGGGTTTCTCTTGCCGTCCTCTCATCTCGCCATCTCGATTCAGGACCATCCATCTCGCCGTCGGCTGTGCTGGCATGAATGCATTTATGCGGGGCGCCCCGGTCACACCTTCAGGGTGTCTGATTGATGTTTTTCAAGGGACAGCCGCGTCCGCACTGATGCACAAACGAAATTCACAAGACTTAGATAAAAACTTTCCGATTGCACCAATCAGAGGTCTCACCTATAACGCTTGCGTACGCACAAAACAGGGCCGGAAAGTTGAGTACGCGTTTTCCATGTAGAGTATGTGATCTAGAAAAACTAGGGCTGTCAAAGTTTCCTTTAAAGACAGTTTTTTGGAACACACAGTTGTTTGAGCCTCGGCCTACACTGTAGTTTGAGCAAACGCAGTGGTGGACGTGGAGCCACATGCCGGAACAGATATTGAGCAGAAATGGAGAAAGAAAAGGGTATTTTTAGTGGTTAGTTTAGCTTCAAAGCCCTGGCAGATGGCTCTCGCAACAAGACCAAAGTTCTTTGTATGGACTGTCGCTGTGAGTTGACTGGTCACGGTGTACGTCGGCAACCAGAGAGAAGTGGGAAGGCACTGAAGAACTGCCGGTATGTGTTTTTTAATTGTCATTGATACACCAGGTACCTTGGCATACGAGTGACTAACGAGTGTGTTTTTAGATGCGAGCCGTCTCTGGGCTGATTTTGGCTTTAAACTGCGAGCTGCTAGTTAGCGGCAGGCATAGCTGAGGACAGCTTTTTGGAAGCCTGTGTCAATGGGACCACAGCTGAAGACGAGAATGGATCTGAATGGCGGCATGTGGTCGTCTCCCACCCTGAAGGTCGCGGGTTCGATCCTCCATCCTCCCGTGATTGTGTCGAAGTGTCGTTGGGCAAGACACTGAACCCCCAGTTGCTCCTGGTGCTCAGTCATCAGTAGGTAAACATGCTAACAGTGTCAAAGCGCTTTGAGTGCCTTGGAAGGGGAAAAGCTCTGTACAAGTGGAAGACCATTCAGCATTTAAATAGCATGGCATTAGCAGTGTGCTAGCTAGTCAACACATCAGCAAAACATGCGTGCATTATAGCCACCTAATTGAGCTTATTTATTATGTAAAAAATGTATGTTTATTATGTATTATTTATTTTTATTTGTATTATTATGTATTATTTATTGTGTAAAACTATGACAGGAACAACATGAGTACAGACCTGACATCCACCGGTACCAGTACCAGCCTTGACCTGACTTTGTTTATCAGAAAACACAAATATACACATTAGCACTCCAGAAGGTCATCAAATTTGACCGTTATGCATTCCTACATAGTATCAGCACTTGGGAGCAAATATGAGGTGAAAGAAAAAGGCTACAAAATCAGTATAGTAGTCTCTGTGCAGCGTGGGACAAAGTTAGATGGTGCGTTCAAGGACCGCCAAACCAAATGGGACAAGTCACTGCTCGCATTAACATGCACAAACTGTGAAAATAAAATAGCCCATATTTCCAAAAATGGTTTTAGATCAAATTTGATGTCGTTATCGTTGCAGATGCGTATGGAATTGTTTACCAAAAAACATCCCTACTTATTATAGATAAAAACTTGTGTATCTGCGAATAAGTGCGATTAACTATGACTTAACTATGAACAAAAACGCGATTGGCAGTCCTAATTATAACATAAACACATACTAGAAATATGCATTCATAAAGTATGTACAGTATATTTATTTTCGATATAAATATGGTATTTCCTCAGTTGCAGTTTTTTGTTTTTTTTGTTTTGTTTGCCGGGTTGTTATCTTGCTCGTCTTCCAGCAGAGGAACATTTTTCATTTGTTGGGGACGACCAGGCCTCAGTAGCGGGTGGAATGATAAATGGCTCATAAAGCAGCAACGACAACACCACAAACCGGGTTGAACACAAATATGATTAAAGAAAGATTAACAATACGGGGTGTAATTAATCTCCCGCAGGCTTTTTATAGATATTTCATGTTAAAAGCAGGCCTTTATATGCTACTTTGAAGCTTTACACACTTGTGGAGTCCAAACTGGTCAAGCTGTTCCGCCAGCGCCACATTTATAAAACATACGAGGGCCATAAAGGACGAGGAATCTATGATATGAGGCTGCTGTCGGCACTGGCAGTTTGTTTAACTACAGTATGTGTGGTGGTGGTGGTGGTGGTGGTGGTGGTGGTGGTGGTGGTGGGGGGGGGGGGGGGGGGGGGGGGACACCCATGGGGCTGTTCACTGCTCTACCCCCCCACCGTCTGTCTTGTTTGAGCGGGCAGGAAACCACAGCATGCATTATTCAGCATCTTTCTCAGATACACATTCCGCATGCTGACGAGTGGTTGAAAAGGGAGGTAAAAAACAAAATAAAGTTAAGGGAAAAAAAAGGACATTATGAACGGCAATCGGAGGAAACGGCATCGGCCCCGCTCCAAAATAATTCAAGCACATTTGTGCAAATCAATGCGAGCGCGTGGACGCTGCGGAGAAATGACATGCTGTCCCGCGGGGCTGCAAACGGCAAAATAGGAGATTTGTTGCAAACTGGCAGGAAGTCACTGATACCACGCTGGACTTGGGTGGGACTCCCCCTCCCTCGCATGCGCTCACACAGTATTTGTGCTTCAGCTTGTTTTGCTTGTGGTATTACTTCTACTGCTACTGATTAGTGCAGTTTCTCTGGCTTTACCGATCATTTCAAGTCATACTTGCTTTTTTTGTGAAAGGTGGCAGCTGTCATTAATTACTCGTGAGGAGCGTAATGGCGTTAATTAAATAACACGTCTTCATTGCGAACATGAACGGACTTGCGAGTGAATGTGCCGTGGGTTGTGACTGTGGGATAACTGGTCTTTGTATATTATTTCTATGCTGATGTGTGTTGGTTATCATTAACAACTTTGCATTCAGTCCAGGGTCTCCGATACGGTGATCCCTCGCCACTTCGCGCTTCAAATTTCACGGATTCACTCGAGCACACTTTGGCAAAAATGTTCGTAAATCGTGCTGTTTCGTGTTTGAATGCGGCCTATTAGAGAAAAAAAAAAGCATATTTAAGCAAATTGTACGTATCCTTGGCCTAAATGAAGCCTTTTCAAACATACAAATAGCTAAATGAACTAAAATACAAATAAGGTGCACTCATAAGACATTCGTAGACGTTGTAATATTACATGAAGTTGAAATACTCGAAAATAAAAAAGAAATTTTAAAAACAGGAAAAATTGTATTAAAATAAAAGAAAAAAGTTGCAATTTTATGAGAATAAATGTGTAATATGTGGAACAATAATGTCATTTTAGTAGCATACACTTGAAATATTAAGAAAAAAAAACCTTTAAAAAAAAAGACATAATATTATATAAATATGAGAAACAAATCAAATTAAAAAATAAAATTAGATGTGGAAAATATTTATGAGAACAAACTTAAATATTATGGAAATAGTCATAATTCAGAGAAGAAAATTCATAAATGAAAAGTTAAAATAGTTGAAAAACTGCTGTAGTTTGTGTGGGGTGTGTTATTTTCCAAAATTCTGTGTAGCTGACTCACGCTGGGAAAGCAAGAAGAAGAAACAAGACATCACAGTGGGGAATCTGAAAGGCATCTATGGCAACGGGGAATTGGCTCAAGGTCTGAGGCGGCTAAGTAAACTAAATTGTGGGCTTCTCTCGCCGTCGTCGGGATTAATAGCAACAAAAATGAGTGACAAAATGAGTCAATTGTAGCGTTAAGCAAGATTCCGGAAGGTCAGGACACGACACATAAACAGAGCGTACATCGGATCAACAAAAGGCTGCAGAGCCACCAAAAACATTTGATGAAGGCTAAATCAACTTGCCCAAATCAAATGGCATTCATGTGAAGCTGCCGCAATCAAAAGCTTTTCAGAGAGGAAGCTCATGACATCAAACACACACACACACACACACACACACACACACACACACACACACACACACACACACACACACACACACACACACACACACCTCCAGAACTCTGTGACAGTTCTGTTGCTCTGCAGGGACCAAAGGATGGATCAAGGGCATGGACCAGTTCTTCCTCTCCTTCACCCGTCCTACATTTAGATATTTAATGCAGCAGACTTTACCGGGCTCTCATTAGTGGTGCTTATCTCTCTCGCCTCTTCTCCACTGTCAAGAGTCCTCAGTAGCAGGATGCAAGTACGTGTGTGTGGGTGGGTGGTGCAACCTTCTATTTTGGTCAGCTTGTGTCATCTTTTGGAATTTTAACTCATTCAATAGCAAATACGTATTTATACGTTTTCAGAAACCCCAACATTTTTGCCGTGAGAGGCAAAAAGAGGTGATGACGCAACTTTCCACTAATGGATTTCACTTCAGAGCAATTTGAAGCCGTAAAAACAGCCACGAGGTGGAAGAAGTGCTTTTGATAAGAGCTCGGCAGGGATGTCGATGGAAAAAAGCACTCGTGACATGGAGGAGGAAGTGAGACAACGTGGAGTATAGCGTGCAGAAATTTTTGCGCATGCACACACACGCACGTGCACACACATAGTTCAGTTCCAAAGGTGAAAATTGTAAATAGTTGATGGTGTTATATTTGTAAATAAATAGTGGGAATGTCTGATAATATCGGCCCAATGATAATATAACATTGGTGGATATCTGCATAGTGATTTGATAATAAACGTAATGCTGTGTATTGGCCTATGAGCGCCCAGATTTTCCGGTGCGCATGTGATGACCTCATCAAACCGCCTTTCAAGGGGATAAACAACCGTGGTGGATAGTAGCAAGCTAGCTCGCTCCTTCAATTCCAGCCACCCATTTTCTAAGCCGCTTATCCTCACGAGTGGGAATGTTACAATTCCCGGAAGTACACGACGATAAAATCTGACGCTGTGTACGCGCACTCGATTAGGCGAGTCTATGGGGACGTCCGTGAAAATGCTACTTTTCCATACGATATCGGGTGTATTTTCATTCATATACCTGTTTATTTGGTAGATTATTACTTCTTCTGTTTCGCATCAGATTTATACTGAGTGCTGGACCACCTCGACTCATACGAGTGCCAACTTTAGGCCTCTGCAACTCATGGATCGGAGCTTCAGGGCAAGATAAAAGATGCGTAGGAAATACATTCACTTAAATATCTATCTGCAGATGAAATGTCATTAAAATATGTTGATTTTGGCACAGGGGGAGTGTGTACATGCAATTTGTCGTGTGGCGTGGAAAGCAACATAGCGTGCTGCTGCACTAAGAGTGCTAGGCATACGTGAAAATTAGGACACTTGATTTTCTTCCCTGGACTTTTTGATGGTGGAAAAAATGTAAATGCCTACTCTGATGACTCGTAAAACTAATGTGACAGCCTAAGCCTAATGGCAAGTATTTCTCTGATGTTGTAACCTTGATCTATCATTTCACGCAGTGGGTAGCGGGCCCGCTTAGCCGTTTTCAGTGGGTTTTCTCAGGTCCGATGTGTTTTTGTCTCTTGCGACACCACTCAGCACAAGCTGCGGAACCGTTGCAAGCAGACCCTTAAATCAGAGGTCCGGAAACTATGGCTCTTTTGATGTTTGCATCTGGCTCTCACTCATTTCTTAACACAATAAAAATATTTTCTTTTCTCCACTGACATTTTAAAGTAAAACGTGACAAAAATCAGTGTTAAAAATAACGTTCAAAATATAAAACATTATAATGAACTTGAAAGGGATATTTGGGATTTTTGACATGAAGTTGTATGACATCCCCATCAGCAGTGTAGCGCATCAACAGTGACCTACCTCCACCCCACTTGGTCCGGCGAGTCCAGTTCTGGTCGGATTTCGGTGAGGAAGAACGTATTTCCGCTTATTTGCTGGGCTCACGTCAGTAAAGAGTTTGCCTTCTCAAAACAATATGCGTTCAAAAGAGTAAGACATTTTTGCATCACAAAACCGCTGCTAATTGCTGCATCGGGAGATTCTCCATCCGCACATGTACAGTAAACACTGTAGGCACGCGCACACACAACAATGGACAGGTGAGAGCGCGTAGTGATACGAACAGAGAGACAACGCTGAGCCATTTAGAGGTCAGACTTTTTTGTCTTACTGGAACGGATTCATTGGATTTAATGTCCGCAATTTGGGTGGCCACCTGCCAAACCAGATGGAAAAACCACCCGTTTAATGCCGCATCGTTGCAAGGAAAAGCGGACTCGTACAGTCATTGCCCGTCAACCCGCTTGGAACACCCGATCTTGTTGTAAACAAGGTGGCCTTAATCAACCTGTGTGCATGCTCACAAAGGAAAACAGTCCTGCTTGTATGAGGCCACATTTCCATCACAATTAAACACCGGAGGACAGGAGTGTCAGCCACCCGACACAAAAAGGCCCTTTAAAATCCGAGATAGGGATGGAAGAGAGGGAAGTGTGTGTGAGTGTGTGTGTGGCCTGGGTGAGTGGTGGCAGGATTATAGCTAGCTCCCATGGTGGTGGCTTTGGTCCATTCACCGCTTCCTATAAAATCCATTAGCATGTGAATGAACTCAGCACACACTGGATGGACTTTTCTAAAGCTTGTGAAGGCGCTGATCCACCAACAACCAGGTGAGCTTAGAACACACTGGGAATGGGTATGTGACGTTCTAACATGTTTGGGAAGGTTTTTGCTTTTGGTATACAGCGTTCTCTCGCTCTATTGTGGTTCACCTTTCGCGGATTCACTGTTTCACAGATTTTTTTTTTTTAATTACAATGTATGAACTCTGTTACAGGCTGAGCCTAGCCCTTTAAGAAGAATTGAATTGTGGGAAGTTGAGTGTCTATCTCTTCCCTTTCTCGTCTGTCCACACCACCCATTGTTTTCTGCATCCTGATTGAGTGACGATGGTCTACAGCCAATCAATCAATCAATCAATCTCCTTCCTGCAGTGCTGCCATGTCTCCTGTGTCATCGCGAGCCTTCTTGCTGGCTAGCTTGTAAAAGAATCTTCGGTTTGTCTGCTGTCTGCATCTTTCAACAAGGATACTAAAACGCTACGTACAGCAGAACGGCGCCAGGAGGAAAAGGCACAGTCACATGACTGAAATTTGCATGAGTGACTTTTTAATTTCTTGTGTTGATCATTAAAATTCAAAACGAAGGTTTGAACTTTTGAGAGTGTTTAAACAAGAGAAATGTGAAACAATGTTATTGACCGTCTGGGAGTGTCTCGAGTGTCTGGTGAGGGCTTTTACAGCCTTAAAACACACAATCATTAAAAAAACAAAAAAGTTTGCCACTTGACAGATTTCACTTATTGCGGGCACACGTCCTGTTTGACCCTCGGGCCACACCATAGTTTGAAGAAACAGTGTGAAGTGGGAACAAATACTGAGCAGAAAGGAGAAAGACAAGAGTATTAGGAATGCCAGTTGGGGTGTCCTATTTTCATAATGAGTGAAGCTCACAGGTCTGCTGTTTTTCAAGGTCGTATTGTCTCAGCTGCATTTCTTATTGACCAAGTTTTGCTCTGGGCTGTCTTTGCGTATTCAGTGTTTGCCTCGCTTAAATAAGTTGGGCTCATATCGCTCGTTCAACTGCATGTACACTTTATTGCAGCGGTCGTATTATTTTATGAAAGAGTGGCTTTTTTTTTTTTTTTTTTTTTTAAATCAATACACCCGTGATTGAAAAAGAGTTAAACCCCAGTCGTTTGCTTGTTTTAAAATGTGCCGCTCAATTAAATTGGATTTTTGACACGGTGGTGTGCGCACCAAACAAGGGCAGCAAAAGTAAGTGAGCCCCCCTGCAGTAATAAAAGTAAAATACACATTGGTCCCATATCACTGCGACAAAATGCACTCAGACAGAAATGTGGATGTTTTTTTTTGGTTTGTTTTTTAAAGCTGGGCTTTGAGAGAGAAAGTGAGTGTCAACTGCTTACCTCTCTTTGCAGCACCAGCTCTTTGGTGAACAGCGTGGCCTCGTCGCTGAAAGGCTCGGCTACCTGCATTCCTCCGGGCGTATTCCTGGAACTGCGCGGACATTCAATACCTGGGCCAAAGACGACAAACATGATTGCGAGGGTTAGGTTTTCAAAAGGAGCACGGTGGACTTTTTACCCTGAGAAAGGCTTTTCAAAGGAGAGATTACATTTCAAGTTTCATTGACGTCAAGCATCCAATTCCTCCCCAGCGACAGGTCGGGATCTTCTGCTGCTGTGAGGCACCATTGACTCCACAAACACGATGATGAGCAGGACTTTAAGAGGGTACTTGACCACTCGAAGGGTCATTCATAGGAGGAGAGGGTTTTTGCAGTGCAATGTATCCTATTAAAGATTAACATGAATAAAATCGTAATATGACACTCGGCATGTGTCTGTGTGCATTGGGTTATAGTGAAATCAACGTCAGCAACTCAGCCCCTTTGGCCCAGTACGTGGAGGCAGGGGCTACTAGTGAGTGGATACACAGAGTGCTAGCAGTTAGCAAGTCAAAAAGCAAATGCTAATATGAATAAAGGCACAAAAGCCAAATGCCACAGCTCCAGTGTGGATGTGCAGCAGAGCCTTCGTCCCGACAGTCAAAACCTTACTGAGGCGCTTGATGGACGGAGCAAATATAAAAGGAAAAAGCGCAAAATGATGCACGCCCAGACAGCGCCACCCACTACACTACAAAAGAAATGCAACCTTTCAATACGGTTGAAAAGCCAACATTTCACAAAATGTTACAAATGTTTGACAGACAGTACGAATTGCCTGTGAGAACGTACATGCACATGTCACTCCTGATCTGTATACCCGAGTGAAAGAAGATGTGTGGGACATCAGAAACATTGCATTTCACTCTGCCACTACAGATATGTGGTCCACCTCAAATATTGTATGAGCCCCTACATTAGTTTAAAGGGATAGTTGGGATTGTTTGACATGAGGTTGTATGACATCCCCATCAGCAGTGTAGTACATCAACAGTGACTTGCACCCACTTGATTCCCCAAGTCCAGTTCTGGCTGGATTTAGTACTTCCAGGTAGTCGCTGGGGTTTCACAAGTAAAGAGCTTGACTTCTCAAAACAATATGCGACCAAAAGAGTAGCTGTGGAACACACGTAAACAAGATGGCCGCAGCGCTCCATCACAGAAGAAGATGTGAGCGTCTTCATCACATACGCAAGAATAAAGAGGCGACAGGATGCAGGAATACGGGGGTGCTCACGGCACGACGTTTGTTTGAGTGAAGAGCTGCTTCCCGTATCGGTAATGAAATGCTGGCCAGCCATTGGATATTGGTATCGCTTTGCTGCTTTAGCAGGTATTATGCCATATCCTGGTTCCTGGAATCTCAGTTTCCCCACATTAGTGCCATTTTTTTTTTTTTGCTCAGAGACACAAACATTGAGCTTTGTCTCTAGCAGCAAAATGATGTAAAATGGCAGACATGCAATCGGGCATCGTTACAACAGCTTTGCTGATATTGATCTCAAGCACTTACATGGTGAGCCTTGCACAAGTGAATTTGAGGCTTAGTTTGTTTTATCTTTAGCACAAAAGCACAGAAAGACAAACACAAAACACAAAAACTTTTAGTGAGTGTTTTCAAAACAATTTGCAACTTCTTCACAGAACACGGCGATCAATATTCCTCCTTTTTCCTTCCAAATGTTTGCTATATTCTCATTTGCTTTTTCACATGAAATCTTGCCAGGCCCGACCGACCATGCTGTCACTTACAGAATTAAACACAGTGTGATGCGAGTGTGATGCGTGGACTTTATGGCGCCAGCCAACTTCACTAGCCAGCATTTGCTTGCCTTTTACATTTTCTCACTAAAAAGGTTCTCCTCTAATTTCTTGTGGACATGGTACGTTTTTGGCTTCTTTGTCCCACTACATTTGAAACACTTTCATAAGTACCCTAGAGAGGCTAACTAGTTAGCTTGCTATGTTATTGGCGACCGTCTGTTATGTCCCTGCAGTGATTCCATAGCCTGTGCAATGTAATGTAAAAGAATAATAGGGAGTGTAAAAGTGGCTACAGTGTTCCCAAACTTCATTGAGGTTCAAATTTTGCAGAGTTGCTGTTTCACAGATTTTTTTGTGCAATTTTAATGCCTTTTTTATTTTATTTTATTTTATTTTTTTATAGTGTATGAACGCTGGCCCTTTAAGAAGAATTGCATGGTCGGAAGTTGTGTTGTAGTTCTGTGCTTAAGCACAAGGTGGCAGTGTGTTTGTCTTCTGTCTGCACCACCAATTGTCTTCTGCACCCTGCAGACCATTGTGAATCACTAGCAAACTAGCTAACCATGTGAGCAGCTTGCTAACCGCCAATAAACAATGGAAGAAACAGAAGAAGCTAACCGTGTGACAGAATGCCATATGGTTGCAAGTTTTCTCCCCAACAAACGTCGACAAAACGTTCTGCATCCAAAAGGCGGAGGAAGCCATGCTGAAGGAAGACGTCACGCGGCTGTAGGGTGCCATTACGGAATGAATGAATCTTTGATTCGTGGAGGCTGACGAGGAGGAGGAAAATACGACGACAGGTACAATATGTTTTAACAAGGATACAAAAACACTACAGGACAGCGGAACGGCGCCAGGATGAAGAGGCACGGTCAGAGGAGTGAAATGCACGAGTCACTTCATTTCTTGTGTCCTAGTAGGTTGATCATTAAAATTTAAACAAAGGTTTGGACTTTGAGTGTTTAAACAAGAGAAATGTGAGAAAATGTTAATGCTTGAAAAAAGTGTATAAGGTGTATGGTGGGTTTTTTTATGGCCCTAAAACACACAGTATATAATAATCATTGTAAAAATATACATGTGGCTACTTCGCAGATTTAACTTATTGTGGTGGGGTCTGGAAGCATTTAACTCGACTGTATGCTATTTTCTACAAAAACATTTGGAAACAGTGACTGATTCCCAAGGTCGGTAAAGTTAGCGCGAGGTTCGTCTTTGTTGAGGATGAATATGACTTGTTAAGTAATTGTGAGATTTCCCAGTGGTGTTGTGATTGCATAGCTCCCACCTGTCACCAAGAAGAACATCTGGCTCAAAGTACAGCTGATTCATCTTGTGTGACCCCCAGAAGAGAAACAAGACGTACACTGATCCCAAGCGACACTGCAGCACACACGTACACAAACGCTGGTGACCATGCATGTGCTGCTCGGCACGGCGGACCCCTCCAGCGCTCATGTCAATCCTGCGTGTAGCATGTCAATCATCATGCCCGGTCTGGGAAGACATTTTGGGGGGGGGGGCGACCAGAAGCCGCCTACTGCTTATTTTAATCTTGGAGGTTGAAAACCAATGCTTCCAGTTGATTTGACGCCTCCGTGTTGCCAAAATAAAAGCGTCACTCATGCTTAATCATACAATGTCCAAAAACAACAACAATCGCGTACACATTGATTAGCCTCAATAAATGCGTCACTTTTGGCGCGGCTGCAGGTACTAATTTATATTTGCAGCCGCGCAATTAGCTCAGCGGGGAGTTCGCCTCGCTCTTTTTAATGTTGGCGAGTTATTAAATCTTGTTTGTGATGCGCTGTTGACAGGACGCAATTAGCCATGGTGAGGGGCGCACAAAGCTGCGATGGGGGTGCTTAAGATCTGATTTAATAACAGCATAATAAGGCTTCCTGTTTGAAGAGATGCATCAGTAGAGGTCAATGAAGGGCTTCTTTTGATCGAAATCAACTTTTTGCATATTCAAAAACGAAGACAAATGGCACCGAGCTGCACGCTTGCTGATGCAGTGAATCCTCGCATCCGAGTGATGGCTGCCTCATCTTTTTTGACAGACTGCTGCGCATCAAACCTTTCCCAAGTACCCTTCACCTGCCGTCGCCTCTCGCCTGAGTGGAAAAGCACGACGTGGAAGTTAAACAACCTTTGGCTCCATCCGGGGCCTTTATACTTCACGTCAGTTGTGCTTCTCTTCAGCACACCTGGCCGCCTTACATCCCCTCATGTCCTCTCGCTTACTTTACCTTTTCCTTTCATCAGCCTTGCTACGCTCTCTATAGCCCTTCCTGTGCAGCAGCCGTCCACCTCGGAATTTCCTTTCAACGTGCAGGAGAGGAAGAAGAAAGCCAGCGAGGTGATGTGGAAATTCCCTTCAACTCCACACGCCAACCTCCGGCCCTCTTTGAAGCTGCGGAGCCTCCAAACGGCGGCTTCATCTTACAGACGCTTTTGAGGTGCCTGGGGGGTGGGGGGCTTGGTGTTCAATGAGGGCAAAGAACAGAGAGAGGGGTGGCAAATCAGCTTCAAGTGTGAATCAACACTAATCACCAAGGCCTCGGTCACAACCCACCGTGGGTGTTTATAGACCGTATGTGTTTTGGAGAGGCCACGGCCGCCATGTTTTTCTGAAAACGTGGGGAGGGAGTGGCAGGGGCAAGGAGGGAGTACGTCAATGCAGGTCACTCTCACAGTTGCGTAAAGTATGGGGCCCACATGCCTGGCCGTGAGCGGTTGCGTGCATCATACGTTGCTCACGTGGTAACTGAGTTGTACGTGAGTTTTTCCAACCTTCTGAGGTTTTCCAGATGTCCTGCTGTGCTGCCTCAAGATGCCGCCCATTCTACTGCAGACACGCCGGGTTCTTCAAGTGGCAGCGCACCTCCGGCAGCACCTTGGACTCTTTTTCGCTCCTCCTCTCATCTTCTGTGGTCCGCCTCTGCTGGGCCCCTCCGGCCGCATCCACGACCCTCTCAGCCGTGGATGCAGCCGACCCCCTCTTCGGTGTCATCGGCATCCCGGAGACGAAATGCCGGCACTCGTCCGTCAGCTTGGCGCCACTGCAGAAATCAGTGCACACAACGTGCAGAGCAGGCGCTCACTCGGCGCAGCCAAACTGGGGAAGTGGCGAGACTGAGTCAGCACGTCATCCATAGCCCAACGCAGCAAAAATTCCTGCTGCACTACAACTGCTACGTGGTGTCTGCGTGCTCCCGTACGGATCTCCACATTTTGCCTACGTTTTTGCAGGTAGACAGCACGCACTTCCAAGTTCGGTGGTTTGGGACCGCCGCCTAATAGAGCTCACTTTCACGTCCGTCTGTGGAGTCGCTACCACCACCAGCAGCTGGTTGTCTAATAGCCTCCCACAGCAACACTTGGCCCAATGAAAGAACACAGCAAATGGAAAGTATGACTAATGCAGGACCGTGAGAATTTCCTTTACTCACATTACATTCTTTCCTTTCAAAGTGTTTGTCAAATATTAAGAGAGGTGCCCTCTAGTCCTCCTCGTCATTTAATGCTCTTGACGTGTATTGATGTCCACAACAGAAAAGCTAAATATTGAGCCAAAACACAAAAAATGACTCCACTGACTCACCTCTGGTGTGAGCCTGGAGTTACTTCTCCAGAGAGAAGATAATAACATGGTTTGATGTGTGAGAGTGACGGTGCAGTGTGTTTTTACACTCCATTTTGCTGCAGTCTGCTTCTGGTGGTGGTCCTTCACTAGTAATTGGACGGAAACGGCAACATAGTCACTGCCACCGTAGAAAGTTCCGAATAGTTCCTCTTAAAGGAAAAGTACACTTTTTGGGGAAGTTTGCCCATCATCCATAATCCTTATGAGAGACATGAATACACGTCTCTCTTTTCTGTGCGTTTTAAAGATATAAAAACAGGTAAAAAAAGAAAAAGCAGCTAAGAATGCACATAATGGGACGCACTTATTCTGCCTATCAAGCCTTCTGAAAAAAAACCCCTCCATTTACATAAAGTGACCTGCATATTAACAAAGCTACAGCAATAATGCTTTTGTTATTAACTCTTTCAATCTAAGCCATTTTCACAAAAGACATCCCATCAAGTAAGTGGCCATTTTAGACGATTTTGACCGATTTCTCAAGGCCCACAGAATATTGTGTTGTATGGCTATATAAACATGGAACCTACTAAAACAAATATTTAGTAATCAGCAGTAGAACATAGGTAAGTTTCAGGAAAATCAGTTTCCGACTAAAAAAGGGAGAAAAGCAGCCTTTTGTGCCTTCAGGCATGACGTTCACTTTGACACAAATATTTGTTGCTTTTGTGACAGCTCGGAGATCTAAACAACTATACCAACATAAACAACACAAAAAGGGCTTGTTTTACAGCAAAAATAATTTATTTACAAACATAAAACCATCAACTATTTACAATTTTCACATTTGGAACTGAACTGTGTTTGTGCACATGTGAGCGTGTGTGCATGTGCATGCATTAAAATGTCCCCACAATGCGTAGGTTTCTGCACGCTACACTGCTCCACGCTCTCAAGTCCTCCTTGCTGTTGAGCGCTTCAACACATGGAAAAGATCCATGACGAGCTCTTATGGAATGCATTCTGCCTCACGTACCAATACGTCTTTGAGAGCAAGTGTTCGGCTTTAAAAAAAAACCCCGTATACAATACATCTTTGCTACAGAATGAGTTAACATTGTTACGGCCAAGTACTACGTTAGTGGTGTAGTGACACCTCGTCACGCCCCACCGGCTAGCGGCTCACAACACGTCGGGCCACTAGCAAAAGGTAACGCTACATATTGGAGCTGCGCCACTGCTGCTGTGTTGTTTGTGATTACTATTGTGGAAACCCAAGAAGTGTCTGGCCATGAGGTGGTTGGCGTTTCCTGTGCAAATAGCATATTTATGCTCCGCCAGTCTGTCTTGTAGTCCTCTTTGCGTCATTCCAATGTAGAATACTTTGCAAATGTGGCATTCCAGTCTATAAATAACAAATGTAGTCTGGCAATTGACAAAATGGTTCATTTTAAGTTCCTTTTGTGAATGATTGTCCAAATATGTCTTTGTTTGCCATATGCTCATGCAATGATTACACTTATTACATACTGTATATATGAGCCAACTGGTCTAGATCTTAGCCATGTCTGTTTGGAAGCTGGCAGTTGGCCAAGTTGGCATAACAGTGTTAACTCTTTCAATACTAAAGACGTATTTGTACGTTTCTATAATCCCAACGCACAGTCCCAGCAACATATTTACTCATCTTTTATGTTTCCTTGTGCGAGAGGCAAAAAGAGGTGATGATGCAACTCTGCACTAATGCATTAACATTCCCGAGCACTTTAGAGCCATAAAAACGGCCACAAGGTGGCAGAGGTGCATTTGGTAAGAGCTTGGCATGCATCATTCAATGGAAGAATCAGATGTGACAGGAAGGAGGAAATGAGAGAGCGTGGAGGAGTGCAGCGTGCAGATGGATAAATACTTGACCACTACATTACATTACATTACATTACATTACAAGAGAAAGGTTACGCATTGCAGGAAAATGTTAACATGCACTCGCGCACACACACACAGTTCAGTTCCAAATGTGAACATTGTAAATAGTTCATGGCGCTATATTTGTAAATAAATGGTTATTTTGATGTAAAACAACTTCTTTTTTGCGTCGTTTCTGTTGGTATAGTTGTTCAGATATGTCAGTGATCACAAAAGCATCAAATATTTGTCAAAGTGAAAGCTATGCTTGAAATGTATCTTAGTAATGGTTAAATTGGCTGGACAAACATACAAGTCACACCTAAGTACAGGAGGAGTAGGAAGAAGCAAAGCTTATTCAATCCTCACCTCCTGTGTTCCAAATGCAGTCTTTCAAAGTAATAAGGCAGTAAAGCAATGTGGTGCACTCACGGTCAAGGTATATACTTACTGCAAAGGCATATAGCATATATATATATATATATATATATAGCCCACATATAACCCAATTAATGGTAAGAAAAATAGATAGTTACTGATCAAAGGGTTAATAGTTGACCCAAACAGTTTGATAATGATATTTTCCTGAAACTTACCTATGTTCTACTGCTGATTAGAGGAAAAAGGCAGCAACTAACTTTTTCTTTTCCCTGATGAAAGACAAGAGTCTAGTTTCTTTTTTATATAGCCATACAACACAATATCCTGTGTGCATTGAAAAATCTGTCAAAATCGTCTAAAATGGCCTCTGAAGGGGTTGTGTTTTGAAAAATAGCTGTGATTGAATGAGTTATTAATAATAATAATAATAATAATAATAATAATAATAATAATAATAATAATAATGATAATAATAATGTCATGGTAGCTTGGTTAATATCCAGGTCACATTATGTAGTATTATTCTTATTATTATGACGTAAATGGGGGATTGGATGTTTTTCAGAAGGCTGTATAGGCAGAGTAGTTGCATCCCATTACGTGCATTCTTAGCAGTCTCTTTATCTATTCTTATATCTTTAGAACACACAGAAAAGAGAAGGACGTGTGTTCCAGTCTCACATAAGCACTGTGGATGATGGGCAAAACAAAACAAAAAAAAAGTGCACTTTTCAGTGAAGAAAAAAGCCTGTCTATTGATGTTGGAATATTAGTTGCCACCTGGTGGCTGGTTTAAAAGGTATGAAAAGAGTGAGGACAGCAGGAGGTCATTTGTGTCACTCAGGGCTAATCTTGTCTTATGTGTTTATTAAAGACGATACCTGAAAGAATTCAACTTTTTCCGGGGGCGAACTTAATCAAGCGACTTTCATTTTGGCTAATAACCTTTGCTTTAACACAAAATATGAAGCAAACGTAGCAGTGTGAGAGTGCGTGTGCGTGTGAAGCAGTCTTATTAGGAGGAGATGTCAAATGATGCTTAATGCACATTCCGTATTGGCGAGGGTCTTGCCATTTCATCTTGTAGCACAAAATGTAATTAAAAAACTATCAGTGGATAGCAAAGACAATCAGAGGCAAATTACAAAAGTAATTAATACAGTCACGACACAGCCATGCGTAATTAGGCCGGATGGCAATGTTTGTCTGGTTCAAGTGGAAATGAGACGGACTGAAATGAAACGTTTATTGCAACAACAATAAAAGCATCATCATCATCATCATCATCATCATCATCATCATCAGGGGCGATTGAAAGAAGGAAAGAAAAAAAATGTCGGCGGTGGGCTAACAATCTGAAATGACGTGAAAATAACCGCCGGCTGCCAAAAATACAGCTGCCCTGTTTTCATTGCGACTGCAAAGTGTCAACACATCACAGGGGCGGACATACAGTCCTGACTGGACGCGCTATCGGTCTATATTTCACGCTATCGATATCGTCACTGAAAGGCTGCAGACTAGACGTGTCTGTTTCACCTGCAAGACTGGTAAAGGTCAAAAGATGGCGTGTTACACTCTCACTAACTTAATTGGCTACATGTGAAATGACCTTTTTCTATCCTTACCTTTATTCTATAAAACATCAGGTTATAAGGCAGCACTAGCAGTACAAATGGACCCCCCCTTAACTCACCGGCAAGCAGGAAGGTGATGAGGCAGGTCTCTTTGGGCATGTAGAGCTTGAGGCGGGAGCCGCTGAAGACGTACTCGACGATGGCTTCCGAGCGGCCGGCCCTCTGCAGGAAGGGCAGGAACTGCTTGGCTTTCTGCGTCTCCTGACGGACGCAAAAGACAGATGGTGTTAGACGGCTATACAGTTGACACAGCTTGCGCATTGTCATTTTATTATATATCTTCCGGGAATCATTCCAGGGGAGATTTTATTATTTATTTTTTTATCACAGAGATCACAGTCAGTCACATCAAAAAGCAGCCAAAAGAGCCAAGCTAGCTGGCGGCAACGGGGATGTGCAGGCTCGGTCCCAGCCCCAGACATCTTTAAATCTTAGTCTGGCCTAATGAAGTCGACTTCTCGGTGACACGTCTGGAAGCTCTTGCAATCCAAAGTAATCACCCACAACCGCTGCCACCGTCAGCCATCCCAGTCCTGCCTCTATCTACGTCTGCAAGAGTGACTCACTGGCCAAAATTACACGCAGGGGGAGGAAAGATCGTAAAAAAAAAATAAATAAATAAATAAAAATGACATGTGTGTCTACTCCAGGCCATAAGCATGTAGGTACAACACACCAGTGAGTCACAGCCCCGTGGACTCTTGCTTTTTGTGTGTGTGCGTGTGTGCGTGTGTGCACGGAGTTCAAGCAAGGAAAGTCCAAACCAACAAAATCAACAAGATTGTGTTTCATGTTGAGCGGAGGCCAGATGAATGCTAATATGTCTTGGTAGCATTACTACACAGCCTATTTGCATAGCCCAGTGCACGTGGTACACCCAAATACTGACCCTCCCACTTTTTGGCGCCCTTTTGCGCAATCACAGCAGACACTGCAGTCTGTGAATTCAAAATAAAGCCGTCAAAAGTTGTACAGGGTATCGAAATAAGTCATCATTACCCTTGAGTCCGGGTGTCACAAGATCTTGCGAGATCAAAACGTGACAAGATTTCTCATTGCGAAGAAAACTGTCTCGCGGTCACTTGGCGTTGGGTGATGATAAATGAATCACACAAGAAATGAAAATGAACTTGATCGTTTTGCCCGTAGACCTGTAGCTAAACATTTGTATTGTGGTAACACACTGACACTTGTAAAAACTAGAAAAGCTAGTATAGAGTTCTGTCTTCATTTTTTTGCGGGTGACGGACATGCAAAGGTGACAAATTTGAAGATGGACAAAATAGAGGGTCGAGCAATCATTAAGTATCTGCAAAATAATACAGGTTGGACCTCCAAAGGAAATCCATGAGGACATGGGTACAGACATTTGCTGAGGACTCCCCCTCCTGCAACTGTCAAAAAGCTGGGCTGCTGAGTTCAAGCGAGGCAGTGTTAGCACAGAAGATGACCCCCAGACAGGTCGTCCACAAACCCCAACCACATATGAAGAGCTGCCATTCAGCGTTTGGTCTGGGATGACAGACGTCTTACTGTCCAACAGAGAGCCAAGTCCATAGGCATCGCTTCTGGTTCCGTTTTAACTGACATCAAACGACCGCATGATGGGTCACAAGAATGTTGGCGCTAGAGCAGAAACGCAACATTTGCAGAACACTTCTGACTCGTTTCCAGGCTGATCCCGAGAACATCCATCACAGATGGAAGCATGGTGAAGCATGGTGAAACATGGTGAAACGGTGTAACATGGTGATGCATGGTGTAACATGGTGAAGCTTGGTGCAGCATGGTGAAGCATGGTGATGCATGGTGAAGCTTGGTGAAGCATGGTGATGCATGGTGAAGCTTGGTGAAGCATGGTGAAGCATGGTGAAGCATGGTGAAATGGTGTAACATGGTGAAGCTTGGTGAAGCATGGTGAAGCATGGTGATGCATGGTGAAGCATGGTGAAACATGGTGAAACATGGTGTAACATGGTGATGCATGGTGTTAACATGGTGAAGCTTGGTGAAACATGGTGAAGCTTGGTGAAGCATGGTGAAGCATTGTGAAACATGGTGAAGCATGGTGATGCATGGTGATGCATGGTGTAACATGGTGAAGCTTGGTGAAGCATGGTGAAACATGATGAAGCTTGGTGAAGCATGGTGAAACATGGTGTAACATGGTGAAACATGGTGATGCATGGTGAAACATGGTGTAACATAGTGTAACATGGTGATGCATGGTGAAGCATGGTGAAACATGGTGTAACATGGTGAAACATGGTGAAACATGGTGTAACATGGTGATGCATGGTGTAACATGATGAAGCTTGGTGAAGCATGGGTTCACCACTTCCAACCCGAGTTGAAACTTCAAAGCAAGCAGTGGAAGACTGGTGAAGCATGGTGAAACATGATGAAGCTTGGTGAAGCATGGTGAAACATGGTGTAACATGGTGAAACATGGTGATGCATGGTGAAACATGGTGTAACATAGTGTAACATGGTGATGCATGGTGAAACATGGTGAAACATGGTGTAACATGGTGAAACATGGTGAAACATGGTGTAACATGGTGATGCATGGTGAAACATGGTGAAACATGGTGTAACATGGTGATGCATGGTGTAACATGATGAAGCTTGGTGAAGCATGGTGAAGCATTGTGAAACATGGTGAAGCATTGTGAAACATGGTGAAGCATGGTGTAACATGGTGATGCATGGTGAAACATGGTGAAACATGGTGAAACATGGTGATGCATGGTGAAACATGGTGTAACATAGTGTAACATGGTGATGCATGGTGAAACATGGTGTAACATGGTGAAACATGGTGAAACATGGTGTAACATGGTGATGCATGGTGTAACATGATGAAGCTTGGTGAAGCATGGTGAAGCATTGTGAAACATGGTGAAGCATTGTGAAACATGGTGAAGCATGGTGATGCATGGTGTAGCTTGGTGAAGCATGGTGAAGCATGGTGAAACATGGTGAAGCATGGTGAAGCATTGTGAAACATGGTGAAGCATGGTGATGCATGGTGTAGCTTGGTGAAGCATGGTGAAACATGGTGAAACATGGTGAAACATGGTGATGCATGGTGAAACATGGTGTAACATAGTGTAACATGGTGAAACATGGTGTAACATGGTGATGCATGGTGTAACATGGTGAAGCATGGTGAAGCATGGGTTCACCACTTCCAACCCGAGTTGAAACTTCAAAGCAAGCAGTGGAAGACTGACTGGCCACCCCAAAGATGTTTCAGCAGACGGCGTCCATTGGCAAGGTCATGGCTTCCGTTCTGTTCTGTTCTGGGATTCAGAAGGTCTAATCGTGACAGTACTACGCTTCAGAACTAACACAGTTGAGGGAATCTATCAAGACGTAACGCAGAGGGAAGCAGAGGGCAGGTGTGCTCTTGCTTCAGGCCAACGCACCTGTTCACACTGCACAAGTTGCAGCAGTCGCTGCAGCAGCCATGACTACTCCACTGCTTCAATTACTAATCCAACCCCTAAACCTAACCTGTTTCCTGAACTAAAAGCACACCTACGTGGGGGCCATTTTGGAAACAATGAGGAGGTCGTGCGTGCTGTGGAGGAGTTTTTAGGGGATCAGGACGCCACCTTCTTCCATGAGGGGATAGCAGAGCGTCATCATCGTTGGACCAAGTGCATTCATGCCATAGAAAAATAATGAAAAACTGTCCCCTTCCTGCGAGTCCTTCAGAGTGAGGGTTAGAACTTTTTGAATGGCCCTCGTATGTGTGGCTTTCTGCTGATATATCAGGCATGACACCTAAGGGGTGGAGCTAGACACATCGCAGTCTAATAGAAACGGGCTAAAAAAATCACGAAAAGACAAATTCCTCTGGTCTTTTTTTTTGTCCTCCATTGTTGCTCACACTGCTTTGCAATGATGTCACACATCACGTAAGCGTTCCCGACCACACCGCCGTTGCTGTAAGTGTAGCCAAGAAGCTACAAGCTGCCTAAGCCACAAGAGGCCCCCGCCTGAACTCCACCCACTCCAAGCCCAAAGCAGCCGCTCGGAGTGGGAGACAAGAGATCCAAAGACTCTCCTGTTCACACCAACAGAGTGCGTGGGCGTGAGCGCAGTCTATCTTGGTTGAGGAGGTGAAGGAGGGATGGTGATGGTGGCGGTAGAAGAGATCATTATGCAACCTTTAAAAGGTACGAGGTGAGTCAAGTGCTTTATCCACTCTCCTCCCACCTCTGCTCATCTCCTACCTTTCATGTTCGCAAAGCATCCCTTCCTCTATTTGTGGACGCTTCCCACTCCGCGTACATAATCTCTCTCTCTCTCTCTCTCTCTCTCTCTCTCTCTCTCTCTCTCTCTCTCTCTCTCTCTGGGTGATGTTTAGGAGTGTGCACGTGTGCAGCTGTGTGTGTGTGTGTGGGCATGTGAAGACAAGACGCTATTTCGGTCCTTTTATTAGGATGCTCATTACACTGGCCTACTTGCGTCAACTGGCAGCCATCCTGGACAACATGTACCTTATTGGAAAGTGTCCAACGTCCCTGGAGACGTAAGCATGCTAGTATCTAACCTCCAGCAGGAGCTAACACTATATTGCTTTTGTCTTCCATCATTAAAGCTAATTCATTATTGAGGAGAAGCACCTGCAATTACTCCCAAGCCGATGCGGCACATAAAGCACGGTAAAGTCGGAAAGAGGATTAAGTATAACATAAACACCCCACCCCCGCGCCCCCCTTCCACCGACACTCCAAACACCCTGCTGCACAGTCAGCATTACATTACCTCTGCTGTATCATTCGCAGTAGCCTTTTGAATTATCAGCCTTTTATCAGCACATTTCAGAGTGGCCTTTTATTGTGGGCAGTCTAAGGCACACATGTGCACCAATCATGGTGTCTAATCAGCATGTTGATATGGCCCACCTGTGAGGTGGGATGGATGATCTCAGCAAAGGAGAAGTGCTCACTATCACACATTTAGACACATTTGTCAACAATATTTGAGAGAAAAGGTGATATTGTGGATGTGGAAAAAGTTTGACATCTTTGAGTTCATCTCATAAAAAATGGGAGCAAAAACGAAAGTGTTGCGTTTATATTTTTGTTGAGTGTAGGTAAGTATTGATTTCAGCCAGATGATGGGATCCTATGGAGCCCTGAGCTTCACTTTCGTCCACTTGCAATCGCTGTGATTTATGGCTGCATATTAATTTCATACCAAACTGAAAGGGAAAGTTTAACAAACATGATAAAGCAGTATACATACAACAAAACCCAAAATACATACAACCAGAGATAAAGCTTCATCTTCAGGGGAATCAAATATAAATGAAATCTTGAAGTTTAAACAATCTTCATGCACAACATAACCATCAAACTTACTTATTCACATTCAACTCACACACAGCAAAGATCAACTTCATGCTCTTTCTCCTTCCTTCTTTGTACTCTGTGCACTGTGTGGCGTTCAGGCGCACACGCAAGTGTTAGGCGCTAATGGTTTTTCATTTTTCCTCATGTACCCCCATGACAACTGGTGTACCCAACTTTGGGAACCTAGGTAACAGACCAGTCTACCTTTTAACAGCTATCATTATTAATGAATTAATTTCTGAAAAAACACGATATAGCACAGGAGCAGTAATCAAACTGCCATATTGCCAGGGCCGACTGTATAGTCAGAGGCACTTCAGCTTGCTTGAGGAAGCGGTACTTTCATTTGCAAGCGGCTTGACGACAAGCCGTCCAAAATGTGCAAATGAGACCGTGGCGATGGCGTCCAAGTGTAAACACGTGATGTTTGTTCAGGATGGCCCAAATAAACTAAACCCTGAAAAAAATCCAATACAACCCAGAGAAGGATAGCCGACAAACGAGCTGCTGATTCGTTTGTTCAAATGTCTGTGGAGAGCCCGCCCCGCCAGCACGGCGTACAAGAGAGCTCAAGTGACAGAGACAATGAGGCGCTAATGTTTCTAAAGTTCAATTTGGAGTCTTTCAGCGCCGCCTATTAAGTGGCTCATTAAAATGTAGAAGAGGGACGCCTCGTCGACACACGTAGACGCACAATGGCACTCTCATACCTCTTCAATTTTTCCATCAAAAAAAGTTGCAGGTTTTGCACAAGTTTTTAGGCTAATAAACTCTATGACGGCGTGCTCTTATCGAGGCGCTCTTGTGCGGCGGCAACATCTGTATCTGACACGCAATAACAATCCATTAGTGAGCTAGCATTTATTGTCCTTATCAGTGCACATTAGCTCGCCAACACTGTGTACTGGTGGATGCGTGCCACCCTCTCATCCAGTCTTGGCAGCTGTGGACAGCTGGAGTTAATAAGAGACTTTCAGGGCTTGCTGCTCGAGCTTTGTTAGCCAAATGAAGAACCTACCCCAGAGATGTCTGCCACTCTGTGGATGGGGACCTCCTTCTTGCTGTGCAGCCCTTTCCCATTCTTGATGGCCCTGGAGATGAAAGCAATGCATATTGATGTCAAGACAGGCTTGTAGAAAATGGCTGCGAGGGAATTTGGCTTCATTTCTATGTGACTTCCATTGGGAGATGAACTGCCCAACTAAAGCTTCAAATTTATTGAAAACTACATTTAAACACAAAACAGGACGCTCACCAGCTGAGCAAAAGTCAAGACCAATGCCTTAAAAAGGCTTTGTCTCTGAAGCACCTGACTTTTTAGTCCCACAACCCCCAGAATCTTTTATCAAATGTAAAACCCTCGTCTTACTGCACCCAACCTGGGCAGCAATACTGCACTTCAACAATCCTGTCAAAGGCCTGTCACGATCATCGATAAATCCATTAATGAACAATTAAATAACAGGTTGATAATGATGACTGCCTGTATAAAAGGACATGTGCATGTATGTGTGTGTTTCACCTCTCTGTGCCACACTGGCTGGATGACAAGAGGGTTGACTCTGCATCTGTGTGCATTGGTTCTATACTGGAATGAACACGGAGAGTGAGCCCTCATCTCATTCAGCCTCTTTGTGCAGGCTACTAGCTACGACCCTAGCAGCAGTTAGCTTCATGAGCCAGCATACTGTACGCTAACATTTCTAGGGTGAATGCCACAGCCCCAATGTGAGAATATTTCCATTTTAAACAGAGTGAACAAGGTGAGCACCACCAACCACGGACAGTTTTCTTGACTGCAAAAAAAAAAAAAATACCAGTGGAGGCGCTCGGGCAGCGGAGCCTTCGTCCCGATAATCAATGCTTACTGAGGCATTTGGTGGGCAAATACAAACAAAACACTGCAAAATGGTGCGCGCTCACAGACAGTGTCGCTGGCTACATTGGAAAAAACAAACGTACAGGACACTTCTGTATCAAGCTAATGTCTCACACAGGTACACCGTACGCTTGAGTGCCATCCGGTGGTTTAAATGTCAATTACACCTCATGACAATAATGATATTGATTATCGACGATAATTAGTAGCACAATTATCGACCAACAAAATTTGTTATCGTGACATGCCTCATATTGGATCATACAAGTGTACAGGCAACTATAGGGATGTTATTTTATGTCTAGAGGGCTCTAAAAACCTAAATATTCCATTCATAAATAAGGAATCCTACTTTCCAGAAATTCACGTTTGGGTCTGGACCCAATTAACTGTGATAAACGAGGGACTACTGAACTTGTCATTTTCCCCCGGTCTTAAGATTTTGTTCAGGAATGTGCCTTATTCTGCAATGCAATGATGTTTGAGAGTTTTGCAGATGAAGACGGCACAAAAAAACATGAAGAAGGCCACTTGGCTCGCAGCATGACTCTGCTGCCATGCAGTCGTATGCCATGTATAATGGCAGCGAGGGAGGAAGTTCCTTGAAGGCACTAAGAATACCACCATCACTAAATACAGAGCTCTCATCAACTCTAATAAGACCCCACCAGGGAGGGAAAGATTAAGCCAGAGCGAAAAGCCAAAAGAGGACAAAAGTGGAAACAAGCAAAGTGCGGGCGGGGGCCTGTAAAAGGAAGTTGCATCTGCTCTACCTATAGCCAGATCTTAATCTATGGCCCAGTAATAAAGCTCCAAGTAAATCTCTCCACTGCACCGCCATATAATGATATTCATAGCAGCGGCAGAAAGGAAGTCTGATTAAGCAGCCAGCGTTTGTGCACACATGTCATGAAAAAAAAAAAGCTGTCGCTTGGGGGGGAGAAAAAAAAAAAAAAGATTATGACGTGCCACATGACTAAAATAACATTCTGAAAGCCATTTTGAAAGAAAAAAAACAACAACAAAAAAAACACACACCCCTCGAGGCAATAGTCAATTCTAGTCAACATCCCCAAACTGTCAAGGTCAGGCATGCACGCACAACTTGTTTATGAAACATTAGCCACGTCCGTCACAATTCTCACCGCGCTTCTGCAGCGAGGAGCTCGTCGTAGTGGGAGGAGCGCTGGTCGTCGTCCTGTCGGTACCTGATGACTGTAGCCAAGCCTTTGCTGACCAGAGCCTCCGCTATGTTACTGGAGGGCACAAGACAAGCAGACGCACATGGAAGTACTTTCAGATGTTGTCATGTGTGCATTGTGGTGGTAAAACTGCATCATCATAAAAGGTGTGTTGACAGGACTTACCCTTCTGTCATTTCTTTTTTCTATGGTGCCGGCTACCATTAACAATGACCTCAATACCATTTTTTATGTACCAATTGCGATCGATTCATCAATCTAACAAGCAAGCGATGGGCTATGAGTTAAAAGTGGGTTGACAGGATTTCACCTCCTGTCATTTATTTTTCTATAGGCCACCATTAGTAATTAAAATTATGTTTTAGATACTGATTGATAACAATATGCATCTAACAAACCAATTGAACTACTGCATCTTGAGTTAGAAGTGGGTTGACAGGATTTCACCTGTCATTTATTTTTCAATAAACTACCATTAATAATTACACTAATGTTTAATGTACTGATTGATGATAACATATTTTCCTGTATTTGTCCATGTACTGCACAACGACTTACAGGTGTGTTGACAGGAGTTACTCACCTGTCGTTCTTTTTTTCTTTGGTGGATAATTGTGCAAGGCCGGCTACAATTGCAAATCATGTTTTAGATGTTTTATTTTGTTTAATTCACCCATCACACAATCACCTGTTCAAGTGATTGCTCTTTGAGTTAGAGGTGTTGACAGGACGCAATCTCCTGTCAATGCAGGCTACCGTTATCAAATGAACACATTGTTTTATTTACAGCCTGATACATACAACATACAACAGGACAGGCACACACACGCAACTTGTGTTTATGAAACTTGATAAGTATGTTAAATGTAATTTTTTTCCCCATCTAACAAACAATTCAAACATCACCGTGAGTTACAGGTGCGTTGACAGGACTTCACCTCCTGCCATTCATTCTTGTGAAGTACAAACCATTACAAATTGATGATGTATGTACTGATTGAAATCCATGCCTTTTATTTCTCCTTCTAAAATGCAAACTATTGCGCCATGAATTAGAGATGTGTTGACAGGAGTTACTCCCCTGTTCTTTTTTCCCCTGTAGTCGCTAAGCCATGTTTTACAACCTGATTGATATGATGTATTTTATTTCTCCCACTAAAAAGCAAACTATTCAGCTGCTATTGAGAGAATGATGTCTTCTTTCTGGCTTTGATTAAACTGAACCCTCTGAGCACATAGATATCGTTAATGGAATCGTTGACATTGCGGAATTAAATACCAAACAGATAATCTGGCAAAACTGTGTTTGAAGACAGAGTAATTGCTCCCCGTGAAAATGTTAAATTACCCTGAAAAGTTACTTTGCGATTTAAGGATTGCACACAATATCCTCCCGCATGACAGTCAGGATAACAAAGCTCTCAATTGTAAGGGTGAGAGAAGCCTGGACGAGGTCACTTACATGCCACCAATGGTGACGGTAGCACAGGTGCGTTCCGAGAAGGCGGGGGTGCTTTCACTGGGACCGCTGGCCGCTCTGATGTAGTCCACCGTCACATTGACCTAAAACAAGCACGCATAAAACATGAATGAAACACACTCGGGCAAAAACTAAAGTAGAGTAACTGCAAGTTCTAAATAATAATCATAATTGCTGTTGTTCTGGGCTTTGTCTGGTTGCTTCTCAAGGTCACCCCAGTCACTGTGCATCATGTCAGGCATGAGTGCAGAACTCCCAAGAGGATGATTGCGGGTGTATGTGTATGTGTGCACCAGATAGAACCCACATGACTCTGGAGAACAACGCAAATCCACCCTGGAGACACACGTTTGTCACATGACTGTGTGTGTTTGTATGTACCAGCAGGGAAATGTTGCTGTAGGGTACAACTTTACAGCTCACTCATTTAAGAGCCTACAGCAGGGGGCCTCAACATGCTACTTTGATAACGCCTGCCACTGAACATGCACAACCTTCGGAGGATTAAGACTAGTCTCATTTTAGGCTGTGCAGCCATTCTGGTCATTGTAGTGCACACAGGAAATAAGACAGATCCATAAGACCATCCATTGTGTGTGCAGTCACTCCGCCCATGTGACTTTTTATTTATTTATTTATTTTTTTGGGGGGGGAGGGGGGGGGCGCAAGCAGAAAATTATAGGACGCACCGAAATCCACTTGCAAAGTAAATATTCACGTGAAAACATGATTTCTGTCTATGAAAAAAAAACGGGTCTTGAAAGAGTGGTGTCATTGTATATTCGAGGTCTACAAGTTCTACAAGCAAACCAATCCTTGTTTTGCAACATCACAGGTATTTCACCAATATTGGCTTTTTTACATTTTATACCAGGTATTTTTCCATTTATAATGAAAACATTAACAGGATCTTTAAAAATACGGGTTGTCTTATATTTGGGTGGGTACGGTCAATTTACTTTCTTTGCAAAATATTTGAGGATGCAGCTGAAAACAGATATGTTTTTGTTCATTTGCATGCTTTCTTTTTCAATGCAGAATTTATCAAACCTAATTTTATTTAAAGAAATGTCTGTCCAGGCCACACGGTGGCCTCGTGTTTAGCCTGTTGGCCACACAGTCAGGATATCGGGAAGAATCTCTGTGTGGAGTGCGTGCCTATCGTAGGTACCATAGGTATGAATGTGTGTGAATGCTTGTTTGTCTATATGTGCCCTGCGTCCAGGGCATAGCACTCCTCTCGCCCAAAGTCAGCTGGGATAGGCTCCAGCATAGCCGCCACCCGGGTGAGGATAATAGAAAATGGATGGATGGAAATGTCCTTCCAGTTCATATTGTCCAATGTGGATGGAATTGTCTCCATTTTTAATGCCATTTGGTGTCAAAGCAACATGTGGAACTGAATTGCACGCTATATACATGACATAACTTTTCCTTAAGCTATTCATTTGTCGATGTGACAAAAAGGTGTGTGATGTCGTATGGTTAGGTAGTACATTTGCGGAGACGTCTTAACTATGCACTGATAAACACAAATCCACATTAGAGCATCTTAATAAAGACGTTGCCAGTGCAGTGATCAGTGTTATTATATTAAACAAAAAGGTTTGTTTTGTTGTGCTTTGCGGGCTAAATAAGGAGCCAAGTTGCACTGTGGTGTCACTAATGAAATCCGTCTTCAGTGGAGCAAAGCAGCTCATGCCGCAGTAATGAACTCATTATCCTTAACTTTGTCTTAGCTGACGGCGTGTGAGCTATTCCGCATCGCACAGTCGTGTATTTACAGCTTTCAAACAAACAAACGTTACTTTTCCGACATTCATGCTGCAACCCCCCCCGACAAGCCCTCAAGGTATTCAACTGTTCCCCCGCCCTCCCCAAAACTTGCCTTCATTGTGTACCCATGCAAACAACCCCGCCCCCCGTCTTATTGTCACGGTTAAGTTCATTTAACCTCACTCCCCCTGCAGAAATTCGTAATTGCCTCGTAGCCCAAACATGACACGGCATTTCATGTCACCCGCATTAAAAGGCGAGGCAATTAGAAACAAAAGGGGAGAAGGTTTGTTTTTTGTTGGGTTTTTTTGCGTGGCCGCTCGTGGCCGGGCATGAGTAATTGAAAAAAAAATGATGATCTAATGACAGATGCATATAATGAGGCGATTAAAAGTAGAGCAGAAGTTGTGAGACAGGCTAAATATGATGTTAGATGTGCACATCAGTAAGTTAGACGCACATTCAGCAGAATGGAAAAATTAAAGCACGCTGTGTTTGATGCTGACCATGCGCCAAAATACCAGGAATGTGAGAAAGAGTGGGCGGGGAAAAAGTGTTAAAACGTGACAGGTGCCAAGTAAAATAATTTCTTTCGGAGCCTCATTTAGTCCACATCAATGCATCGGGTGTTATTAAAAAAAATTATAAAATAAAAATCTCTATCTACGAGTGAAGTTTGAAAAAAAATGTCAGTCCACATAAAAGCACATTCACAGGCTGTCATGCACATTGACCAATCAGAAGCCGAAAAGATTATTAGTTCATCACTACAGTGAGATATTAGATGTACAATGACGACTACATGATCTTCATTCACTATCAACGTGTCCTGTGGCAAACACCCAAGGTCAATAACTTTGTTGTTGTTCAATAACGTTTAAAAACATGATATCATGATATTCTGTTCCTTTAACACAAACCGAAAAGCTCTGTTTTACCCATCCACACACACACGCTGAAAATCTCCACTCTGCCTGGAGTTTTCCAAAAGCGCAGTTTTTAAAGGAAAAAAATCTTTAAAAAACTACGTGTGTGTGCGCACAAGAGGCCAAAACCCATAGAAAACTTGTTTTTAAAATATCTGTATTCATGTGGACGAAGCCTCAGGCCAGGTTGGCTCAGTAGTCTGGTCGGAACAAAAACGTTTCAAATAGATAGTTTGTGTGCACTAGAGTGCAATTTGCTTAGCGTTCATTTTGGTACTTTCATCATGGGACAAAATGCCCAGACCAGCTGGAAACGTGCAAGAACTGAAATTTGCACTGTTGGATCTTAAGGAAGTTCTAAGTAGAGTTTCAAAATGGTAAAAAGAAGAAACTGGAGTGAGACAAAAAAAAATAGAGTAAGCAATTTATTACAAACATAAGTGAAATAGGCTGTTCATCAGCTGATCAAAAGTGTAACACCACTGCTTTAAAAAAAAAAAAATTAAAATGCCCCTAAAATAAAAATAAAACATATAAAAAGGAGTGAGTAATGATTAGCTGTGCCAGTCTTGTTAATGAGGTGAAAAATGGGTTTGGCATGCTTGATGCCAGTGTGTCCAGGAGGCTGGTTGGAATGTTGCTCCAGGTGGTGAAGATTGCTTCACGGAGGGCATCCACCGGCTGGAACTCATGTCCAGTTTTGTAAATCCATCCCCAAATGATCTCCATTGGAGAGAGGAGCTTATTCTTCTGGAAAAAGTCCTTTGTGAAGTGCAGCGTTGAAAAAGCCGGTCATTACCACACAGACAAGGGCTTTCAGTCATGAGGGACTCTCTCTCTCTCTCTCCCCCCCCCCCCCCCCCCCCCCCGCAACATCTCCACATAGCCGGCTGCCGTTTGACGCCCCTGCACAACCCGAAGCTCCAGTGTTCCATTGAAGGATCATGACGGTGGAAAACATCTCAGGTGGGATGTCCTTGTCATGCCAGTAACATTGGAAGCCATCAGGACCGTCAAGTGAGAATAAAACTTTCTTCCACCTTTCAATGTCCTATGTTTGGTGCTCTCCTGAAAATTCCAAAAATTGTGGCAATGAAGGAGACGAGGCCTTTGAAGACATTGCATGCAGATGTTGAATGCACCAGTTACAACCTTCATTTTGGCCGAGGATGGTCCCGTGTCTTGACAGACAGCCAATGAGATCCTCCGGTGACATTTTTTTGGGTCAACCACTTGACTTTTTTGCTCCATGAGCCTCAGGATGTTTGAAGAACCTCAGCAGCAATGGCGTGCTGGGAGAGGCCTTGCTGATGCAGCTCAACCAGCCCGCCGTCTTCAAAGAGAGAAAGCTTTTCTTCCTTTGCCATCAAGAGATCATGACAGTCTGAATACCTGACACTAAATCACATTCAATACACAGTTTTGCCAACATTTTGCCTTTTAAAAGGCTGTGCTCTTAAAACTTTTGATCAGCTGATGAACACCCTATTTTACTTTCATGCTCGTTTGCTTACATAAAAGAATTTGTTTCATTCCCATTTCTTCTTTTTTGCATTTTGAAGCTCTGCTTAGAGCCTCCTCAAGATCCAAAAGTGCAAAATCTACATTCTTGACACTTTTCAACTGGTTTTACAATTCTGATTAGGAGTGTATATATAAAGTAAAGATTTCATTGGGTGTCTTTCATGAATTAGTACGTGATGCAGCTCAAATATTCCAAAGTAAAATGCCGTCTGCTGGGTGGAATACGTCAGTTATTTATATATTCTACTATTTACACCAGTTTTATTTCACAAAAAGCTTCTCAAGTATACTTTCAAACAATGCTGTTCTCAAACACACACACACACACACACACACACACAGGCAGAGACAACACATTTTTGTCTTGCATGTTTATCATTTCTGCATGCTAGCAAATACATTTAAACAGTACCACACCAAATTCACACTGCCGGTCCACTTGTTTGGTACACGCCAGGGTTGGAATGGTTCACACTTGAGCAAACAAACCTCAATATGAGAGGAAATGTACCAGCGATCCTTCTAACTGAACCAAACACGACAAGTGTGATGTAGAGCATGGTATGTTTTCAGGATGAAGCGTCACCCACATGACCACCAGTAATGTCATGCAACAGAGTATTTGTAGCACGCTCGGAGTATTTGACATCACAGTCTGCATTTGGACCACGTCGACAGTCGGATCCCAAACACCAAGCTAAATATCAACTTCCTCCACTGCAGCCAAACGCACGCCCATTCATCATCATATGCATACCAACAAGCAAGCGTGGCGAAAAAGCGCAAGCAGCTGCATAACAGGAGCCACTTTTGAGCCCCGCAGGATTATCCGAATGTGCTCAAGCCTGATAAGTGGCTTAATGCAAGAGCTCCATTGGATGTTTTTTTTCTGCTGAGGCTGAGACCCAAACACACGAGAAGCACTACTTAATATAAAGTTAGCCAAATCATGCTTTTTTTGGGATTATGTCACCATGCTAACACTGCCGTTTCAAAGGGGGCAGGGATATACTGTAGAATTTATACACCAAGTGAGTACAAGCCTCATGTTCCGGTAAGCATTTTTATGACAGGATATCATCACGAAGGACAGTACTATAGAAATAAATACACTTTAGAGTAGTCAGGGTGCAACTTGTATAGCAGTATAGATTTACTATTCACTGAAAATGAGTCAACACACATCCATCATTGTCTAAAAACACACGGGACTGGTAAGATAGTGTCTTTCCTACAGTTGTGATCTGAGGCTGCACGAGTGCTGCCAACATGTACTGTCCAGGGGCATCAAACTCAGTTATGCTTGCCTGTAACAGTGCAACAATATAAATGTAGAAGCGCCCCTTGATAGATTACATACTGGAATATGAGTACTTACATCATGTATTTACTTACATTCACAACACATGTCAAGGTGCCAAGCAGACATGTCAGTATACAACCGTTGTATCATTCATTTTAAATGGGGTTTGACAGAAAAATAAGAGCCCCAATTGCATGCAGTTCAAAAAATAATTACATTTAGCAAGAACGATAAGCGTCTTTTTGTATATATTCTTTCAAATAGAAATTGAAAAACAATACAAATAATACAATTTAAAATAATGATTCAATAATTTAATAGTTATTATTGAAATAATACATTTTAAAAAAGGAATCTTTTTGATGTGCATTATTTCCAGGCTTTCACGAGCCACATAAAATGATATGGCGGACTGAAACCAGCCCCCAGGGAAGTCACCTGTACCGTGGTAGACACTGAAGAAACTGTGCTGCGTGGCAGTTCTTAACATGCTAAGTAGCCCAGACGCAGCTACAAGATGATCGAGTGCTCTGCTGAGGAAGGTGAAGGCGTGGCCGCGTACGTCTCGCCCAGCCCTGAACCCAATTGAGCACTCATGGGACATCCTGAAGTGAAAGGTGTCTAACATCCACCATGGAGGAGTGGGAGAAGATTCCAGTAACAACCTGTGCAGCTTAGTGCTAGATAAGAATGGTGCTCACTAGGGTCGTGAAGCGCCAATGTGTCAATACAGTGAGCCGTGGCGCGCAGTCGCAGGGAAAACACATCATTAGCTCTGCGTTTGAAAATATTTCTACTGGTATACGTAATTTTCTTATCTTTGGAATGATATAAAAATGGTATATAAAAATGATCACCCATCCCAACGCTTGCATTAATATCAACACTAAGGACACAATTTGGTCCACAGTGAGGTCCACTCACTTGCAAATATATACAGTACTTCCATACAAGCTGTACACTGACTGCTCTAAAGACCATCCAAGCTTCTCTTCTACAGTGTTGTCCCTTGGTGGCATGTAGTAAAAGCTTGCAGGTATACTGCATTGACTGAAAAGCTCAATCAACCTTCTCCTTCTTAGCAATCAAACATTGGCTGAAAGGGAATTTGAATGTGCAAATTGGATGCTGTTGATAAGTGATCAAAATTCACAGCAGCGCTTTCCTTGCAGAGATGATGAATAGCAGCTTTAATGGCAAGCTTTGAGGTTTAGCAGACTGAGACTTAACGCTGAGTAATGTCCTGCAGGGGGAAAGTGCTCGTTTCCCAGCTTACACAGGTAATGCAGGGGGGGGGTCAATCTTGTGAGTGGACATGATGATGATGATGATGATGATGTTGCTATTGCGGTTTGCAGAGGGTGACTCATTCACCCACATCCAACAGGTCAAAGCCTCATTATCCCACCGTGGAGGAAGCATCTTTGTCTCTTAGAGTTGAAAAAAAACAGATTAAAGAGCTTTTTAAACGGGGAAGCAGTCTACTCACGCTTACTGCTCCAAATCTGTCGCCTTAGTGTTGGGAGACAGGATGACAGTTAAGTGGGTCGACTAAATCTTGCCTCTTTGCTGGGAAGTGCGAAAAATGCAATCAGTGGTGCACACCTTACCTTGCATCCAGTGAAACTCAAGTAGGTCAAGGTAGCACACTGATGAACGTGAGCGGCTGCGGGGCCGGAAGCATTACGCTTGCAAATAAACGAGTGCAGTCAACAAACTTCTTTTCTGTGTGCAAGTTTCCACCGGTCGCATTATTGTACATCGAATGCAGACAATCACTCCTCTTTGTAAGGCACATGTTCAAACATCAATGTGTGCTTTGTGTGCGGGCGACTCATTTGCTCTTTAGCTCAGCACGGGGCTGTGCGGGTGAGTAAATGATGGCGGCCTCCCAGGTGTACAGACCCAATGGATCAATAGACAAGAGGGGAGAATCAACACTGCTTGTTTAAAAAGGGGCCAAATAGCGAGCCCCAGGGCGTCTAGTGACTACTCCCGGTTCGCACAGCCACAAATGACGGCACCACTCAGACCCATGTGTGTACATGCAGCCGCCATGTCGATGGATTGTGTCGTTTGTGAACGTCACCTTTTTCCCGATGAGCTTCTTCCTGAGGAACTCGCGGGCCTCGAACATGTAAGGGATGTCGTAGAGCGGACGGAATCGCTTGTCCTTGTCCTTGTTCTTCTCCTGTTCAAAAGGGGGGAAAAGAAAAAAAAGGTGAATCAAAGAGCCGCACACAAACAACAAAACACCCACGCTCTGACACAATCACCACGAATAGAAGCCATTTGCAAAATGGAGCCCACACACAAACACACTCGTGGTGGCAGGTGTTTTTTCTCGTAGAGGCAGAATAAAAAATAAATAAGAATCTAGCAAATGACAATGGCGCAGTTGTGAAAATAAAGGCAGGTGCTAACGAGGAGATACCAGGTTAGCACGCTTGCCTGGCGGACAACGCTACGCTCATTATATCATCAAATGAAAGAAACAAACCGCATCCATATGGTAATTTGTCAATGGAAAATCCCATTTAATGTCTCTGGAAGTGGTGGAGCCTTGTGTTCCTCAGGTGCCGTTTCTGACTTGCCCAGTTGGGGATTCGAACAATTCTTTGATCTCCTGCTGATTTTGGAAGTTTACCACCTTAGAAAAAAGATATGACCACACTTGCTATGTTTACATGCAGTCAATATTCCGGTTAAGGTCAATATTCCGGTTTCTGAAACATTCGGAATAACCCGTTTACATGCGTATCATGAAAAAAAAACAAAAAAATGCACTGACTACGTCTCGACGCAATGCGTCATTTCCGCTTCTTCTTCGTCTATCCAAAAACAATGAACAGCCTGGGCCCGTAGAAGTCGCCTTTGTTTGTGCTTTGGTACTGGTACTGACCCACCACCAGTACTTGACACTATTCTCTCTCACTTTCATTAAAGGAAGGCGAGAATGAGCTGTGCCATCCATAGCCACGCTACCCATTTCCACCAGAGCACTTTGGATGAAGGTGCGTTCGTATAAACCCTGCTTGCTGTAACTTCTTGCGTACCTTCTGATAGATTTGGCTATGGCGGTACTCTACAGTCTATAAAAGACATAATGTTCCTGTCTTTCATCACACTAACCAGGTTGGCTTGTGGGGTTTTTACGTGTTGTCATGTTTGCTTTCCAACAGAACATGAATTAGAACACAAATTAATGTTCCTTTCAATCAGGATATCCTGAGAGGTGCATACATGACCCAATATTTGGGTTAGGAAAGGAGTAACCCACAGGGAATATTCAGGTTTTTAAAACACACCTAAGTTTTTGGCTTCTTTGTCCTTCTTCCCCACTCCCTCTGAAACACTTCAAGTTTAGAGTAAGTCAATCGGAGAGGCTAACTAGTTAGCAAGCCGTCCCTGCCATAATGTCAAAGCCTGTATTTAAAAAGTCGAACAGGTTTTCTATGCTCTTGAATCCTACTTTGCGGAAATGGACTTATCACGGTCAGGTCTGGAACCAATTAAATCGCAATAAACGAGGGATTTCATTTATTTGTACTTATAAAATGTTATGCGTCCATTATTCCATTTGATTTGACTAACATTAGCACACAATGGGCACACGGTGGCCAAGTGGTTAGCATGTTGGCCACACAGTGAGGAGATCGGGAAGACTGGGTTCAAATCTCCGCTTGGGCATCTCTGTGTGGAGTTTGCATGTTCTCCCCGTGCATGCATGGGTTTCCTCCCACATTCCAGAAATCATGAATGTTAGCTTCATTGGCAACTCTAAATTGTCCATAGGTATGAATGCCAGCGTGAATGGGTGTTTGTCTATACGTGCGACCACACCAAGTCAGCAACTCCAGCATACGCGCGACCCTAGTGAGTACCCAATGTTGCTATGATTGCTCTGCTAGAGGTCGCTTGTCTCCAACTCAAGCTCTCCACATACTTATCACCTGATTCAAAAATAGCATTTGGTGTCTAGGTCATCATCTAACATTTTCGCATGAATAGTCAGATATTTTCTCCAGAAGCTGTCTGTTCAGGTTGCATTGATTGGTGTTATTCAGTTGTAGCCATTATTATCGTCAAAATACTTGTCACGTTTATTTTGGAGCCGACTGCCCCAGATAGATTGGGTACTACCTGTTAAGAATTAGTCATGTTCCTGCAGAGACTCCTATTTTGAAACCTATTACTTTGAAAAGTGTCATCAGCAAGGCCGGGTGCAGAAGGCTTTGCCAGTGCGAGTTTAACGCTTTAAGAGATATTTGAAGCTTCCCCTGACTGTGTGTGATGTTTTATTGATGTTCTGACATCATTATAAGATGTCATTATAAGATAAAGAAATACGCAGTGTTTCTTTGGTAAAGACCATCTGACTGATAAACCAATTAGCTATTGTGGCTAACCTGCAAAAGTTAATTTAATTCACTTCTCATATGCATGTCTACACTGCGTTACAAATGATGATGCAAATGATACTCTTGTCTGACTTTGCTAAATAGTCATCATTTTTAGGTCATCAACCTTTAGAGTACAATTTGAATGTCAGTGAGCAAGCCTCCCAATGATAAGAGCATTTTGTTCAAAAATAAAAATTTGAAATGTACTGTTCCACCTGATTCTTCACAGAGAAGCCAAAATGGTCATTTGTTGAATTTGCAGCATAAGGTCATATTTACTGAAAGCAAAGCTATTTCAATCACTAGGATCTGAACAGGCCAAGTTACATGTTATAAGATAAGATCCCTTCTTTCATATAACCTTCACAATTCTTACATTCAACTTGGGAGCTTTCAGAGTGTTTCTGCTTGAATTCCTGCAGAGTCAGAATAGGCTCCCACAGCTGCTCTTTTGTTGTGATCTGCCTCCCACCCTCATAGATTTTTTTCCTTGACGATGCTCCATAGCTTCTCAATTGGGTTGAGGTCAGGGGGGGCAAAAGGGAGCCAAACCATGAGTTTCTCTCCTTTTATGGCCATAACATCCAATGAAAGCTCGGTCGCTATTCTTTGCATCATGAGATGGTGCATTGTCATGCAAGAAGATCATTTTGCTACAGAAGGTATGGTTCTTCACATTGTACCATGAAACAAAGTGGTCAGTCAGATGCTCTACATACTTTGCTGAGGTCATTTTCACACCTTCAATGCCCAGAGGGCCTACCAGCTCTCTCCCAATGATTGTGATCCAAAACATGACTCAGCGACCTCCTTGCTGACATCACAGCCAAACAAAAAACATTTAAGTTTATGATACTAAAATCCTATTTGCATAATAACTTGGAACACAGTGTAGATGACAGCATATGCAGGAAGATCTTGTATAGTAATTGAGACTAAAGAGTGGAGTATATTCAGGCTCTCAGTTTCCTTTCTCAGTACTTTTCTAAAAAAAAAAAAAAATTCTTTACTTGCTATCAGCATGCAAGGTCTACTCCGCTAGCAGGGGGCACACTGCAACTTTTAAAAGCATCTTTTTTTACTAAAAATCCCACTTTTTAGGGCACATTTAATTAAGGTCTTACATTGCAGGCCAATGTGTGCATCCTGAGGGGTTTGACAGCAAGACCGTGCTGTGCAGAATTAAAAAAAAAAAAAAAAGCCAACTCCAACAGGAAAAGATAAAAAAAAAAAAAAAAAGAAATAATTTGCGACTAATGAGCTGTTTCACGGTTGAGAAAGGGAGCGGCGTCACCGTGGGCTGTAAATGTCAGCACTCTGAGCCAATTAGGGCACAGGGAACGGGAGAGGCGGGCGTGAGATGAGGAAAAAGGTAGCACTTCATCATTTAGAAGGTTAATGCAAGCCGAGCGAGGCGAGGAGGGCGCAGGAGGAGATGACATGGCAGAAGACATCAGAGTGACACAAGTGAGGACATGTGGCAGGAACACACGGACAACCACATGAGGGACGTGTCCATTCAGTAGCATGCCTGTTATTAAAAGTTCCCCTATTCTAATATTTTTCCATTTTAAGTCAGTGTCAGAAGTGCTTTTTCTTTTTAAAACACACCGTTTTACGCGTTTGTAGCTTTAATGCTAATGACTGCGTCAAACAGAAACTAGCCCGCTCCTTAACAAACATTGCAATATGCTGCCAGTTGTCATGGCTTGTCCTCTGCTAGCACATTCTGCAAGGGAGGCTGCCGTTATTGTTGTGTACTTTTGCAGAGTTAGTGAGGCCAAATGCTGCACTGATCAAGTGTGACAGCCCCTCCGACCTCGCCTTTTAGCCTCCTTAAGCTCCGCCCCCTCCCTCCCTCCATCCATCCATCCCGCGGTGATAGTAATTGTTGTCAGACTGACGCGTGGCAGGACCAATGATGTTTTTGTTTTCTTCTGCCTTCTTGTTTGTCTCAGCAGGCCAGAGTAAACAGTTGTTGCGTTGTTGCCTCACCAGTGACTAAATGTTGTGGCCGCCCACTTAGTTCGCAGTGTTTTTGCACAGGATTTTGTGAGCTTTTGAAGTAGGGCATTTCAGTCTCAACTGGGAATGTATTGCAAACTAAGTGATTGGAATGCAAAGGTGCAGACCTCCAGCAACAATCTAGGATCTTGCTAGCTACAAGATGGACCTGATGTGATGGGGACATAATGTCCAAACATGTCAAATTTGATTTGACTCATCTGGACGAAGGAAGCTTCTCATCACAAATAGTCCCTCCATATGATATTGTGCTTATCATCGTCCGGTGATCCAAGCAAGGGACTGCAGATGGCCAACACCATTTTTTTTGTGAGATGATAGACTGCCCCCCACAGCCATTGCGATCTTCATGAACCCAATTCAGGAACTCGATTCAACAAACGACTCAGAAACGAGTTGAAATGCACCAATGTCATCAATCATAGGTGCCTTCACATACGAGCATGAACAAGCAGCATTTTTGTTTGTTTTGGGGGTTTAGGGACAGCCCAAAAAGGGGGGAATTATATTGTAGAGTGAATCTTTCTGTGAACTCCAACTGCTCTACAGAAGAAGTCAACATGACCGGACGTTATTTGACAGTTCTTTCATCACCCATCCATCCATCTTCTACCGCTTATCCGAGGTTGGGTCGCGGCAGCAGCCTCTGCAGGGAGGCCCAGACTTCCCTCTCACCGGCCACGTCGTCCAGCTTCTCCTGGCAGATCCCAAGGCGTTCCCAGGCCAGTTGACAGTCTCATCATCATGTCCTGGGTCTTCCCGAGACCTCCTACCTGTTGGACGTGCCCTGAACAGCTCCCCAGGAGCTGCATCTCCCAGAAACTGCAGATGTGTCTTTGAGCGGTTTCTCAATTCTCCACTTTCAATTTGGATTCAATCCTAATGAATTGAATAAGTTGCACATAAACCTGTACCACACACCCAGAGGTAGCAGAAGTAATACTGACCTACTGTCGACAGACATAGCCACAGCCATTTGCCAATTTAACTGTAACTTCAATCAAAAGTTGTTTGATGGCGCCATCTGTGGGGAGTAAAAAGTGCTCCAGCTATGTATCCTACAGAGGGCGCTGTATCACAAATCAATTCACTCAACATTTTCCAGCAGGACGATGCTTTGACAAGATACTGTATTCTGTATGCCTGGAATTGTTTACACGTGTAGAACTGAAAACGTGTATAGGGTTTAGACTACCAAAAATTGCGCATTTGAGGGCTTTTTATGTGTGTCAATTATCTTCCCCCCCCCCACGCCCTGAACGGAATACCAGCATATAGCGAGGACATACCGCATTAAACAATCAACATGTACAGCTACTAAATGCGTACAAATAGTGAGCTTCATTGCTATTTTTGCCCAGAAAACAGTTTCTCCCCCCTTTGTGTTGTCCCTCCTTCCCGCCCCTCCCCTCCAAATCTGACCATCCTGCCACACGACATGTGTGCACCCACGGCGTGTCCCCCGCCCCTGAGCTTGGCGTGACATGTCTTGACCCTTTAATTTGGGATAAGATGACACTGGAGCAGCCCAAGTAGTGAGTCATGGTGCACCGCCGCCAACGTTAGCCAACAATGTGTCCACGTATGGAGAATATGCCGTCATACCTCAGCACGACATGCACCTGAGTCATCACTTCACCTTTGATGTTCCCCCCGCTGAAGCTTGCCCCCCACCCCCGCGCCACTGTACCATCCAGCAAAAAGCGCCATGCCTCTGCAATAGTCACAGACCATTCCTGAGCAGTAGCGGGTAATTTGGAACGAAGGGAATTTACCCCAAATAGAACAGAGCTTCCCCCCCCAGGATAGCGAGCGCAAACTGCTGTTACTGGGTCACGCTGGAGAGACACAGCGATGACGATCCTCTGCTCTTCTCTCTGTGTGAGCTTTCCGCGGGCGGCATTAGCAGAGTTTCTGGATGATGTGCTCAGACTTAGTCTTGTCATTTCACGATGCCGCTCTTGTCACTTTTTTTTTTGGCATCTCCATCTCGGCTCTGAGTCGACATCCTAGTCCTATCTAGCTGCTTTATCAACAGACACACACACCTGTTTGAGCTTTCTTATAGTTTATATGCATTTTATTTAAACACCCTCCTCCTGACCTTGACACATTTTATTTTAATAAGTCCCCTATTATGCAGAATGGACTTTTTGATGATGTTCCAACAGCAATTTGTGGGCATAGAGCCTTTTTATGGATGGAAACACCGCTATAAAAAAAAGCAGGCTGCACTACACACCTTAAAATAAAGCAATTATCTGTCTCAGGTACAGACGTGGGAGTTGGCCGTTTGATCGTGTTTTTCTTCGGCAAATGCTGTTAAAAAAGTGACTGTAATGTTAGCACTGTAGCACATAGCTATGTGAGTGTTGCCAACAGTATCCCACTAACACACCTCCAATACACTAGTGTGGGACCTCTGAGACGCATTTAAAAATTGTAAAAGAAGAAAAAAAAAAAACACCGGGATATAAACATGAGGCATTTTGTTTTGGTGGTTTGGGGACCCCCAAAAGGGGCAAATTATATGGTGTGAATCTTTTGTGAGCTAGTGTTGCTACGGTTGTTTAAAAAATTAAATAAATAAAAAAATACTTTGATATGTTACTCAAACATCACTGCACTCCTCCAGTTAGTCTGTGGCAGTCAGACGCCAGCTCACTCCAACACGATGTCACAACATGTCACGCTGAGAAACACACCTGCTAAGACCTCTCGCTCAACCTGACCCCCCTGCCGGTGAGAAAGGCCGCAGCAGCTAACGAGCTCGGCCCAAAAACAAATGTACACTGCTTCATTTTCATGAGGCGTGTCAAGCAAAAACAAGACAGCTAAAAGTTAAGATGAGATAGCAGTAAAATGCATTTTTGCAGCAAAGGGCTACCAAAGCATCGCTCCTCTGCACTGCTGCCATGGCGACAAAAAACTGGAGGATTGCAGGCGGGAGCTTCTTAGGCTTGGAGTCCTCACTAACAAACCCCAGCAGGAGGCCAATGAACAACTTCTATGGAGGGGAAAAAAAAGGTTAAAGAAAAGTGTAGCTAATGCGAGCACCCTGCAGTAACCTAATGACAAAAAAAGAAAAAAAAAAAGGAAAAATGTGCCGTTTTGTGCTTCCTAACCTTGTTTTAAATGGTGAAATGACGATGTAGCCGTGTTATCCACTGCCTGGATGAATAAGAGAAAGCATGGACACCACAGAGGGAAACAAACAAACAATCACACAGGCTAACAGTGCAGGTCAATAATGTGACCACAGCCTGAATCCCTGGGGGGGCCACGGATGCAGGGAGTGATTGGCAGTACAGATGGAAGCGGTGACTCACAGGATGAATGGCAATCATAGCAAGACAGGATAAATAAGCCCACGCAATAGTTCTTATTACTACTGGCAGGAGACATCTCCCTTTTTCATGTCTTCTCTGGCCTTTTTATTGATGCACTGATGTTTTGAAGGTTGCCATGCGAGGTAACCAAGCAGCACACATTCACACGTGTAGCTGTGATTTTTATTTTTTTTCATATTAAAACGAGAGAAAGCAGTCTGGCTCTCTGCAATGCTGCAAACACTGGGCGTGTGCCAACATCGCTTTGTACATATGAGTGTTCCCACGATCGTTGTGCGGGGGGGGGGGGCAGGTTAGCATACATTAAAGCAGACAAACAAGATTAAAGCAAACATAAATACAATTACAGGAGGGGTTTTTATTTGTGTTTTTTTTTACCTCTCCTTCGATCCTGGGGGGCCGGATGCTGGACAGGTGTATGGTTTTGTACTCGCCGGAGTTCATCTTGACCACCATGGCGTCTGCGTTCACCACCTGCATCACCTGCAAGGACAATTATAGGTTACTGATATGCAACTTAATGATCTCAAACCAACCCCCGAGCTAAATGAGCTTGCCCCCGAGTCCGCGCCCACAACTTCCCGGGGGACAACTTTGCCGTGTGTTCCATTAGAGAATAGAAAACTTGTTTACAGGCTTCTAGAGTCCTCTAGACATGTAATAACAACCCTATGGTTACACTCATATTATCCAATATTGTAGACATACAAGACAGACAGTAAGACATCAATAAGTCATAATATAGACTCACATGTTACCAAGTACTTGCTATTATCTCATCAATGCAATGTTACTGACACCTAGTGATCAGTGTAAACCACTACATATCAACATGCATGTGAATGAGTTCTTTTCAACGCCTTGTTAGTATTTTAGTTCATTTAGCCACATTTATGCTTGATGAAATGCTTAATTTTGGCCAGAAATATGTACAAATGTGCTTAAATATGCATATTTCTTTACTAATAGCCATAGTCAACGAAACAGCGCTGATTCATCAACTAATATACTTTAATTTACAATTGCCACAGTGAAGCGGCGAAATTCAAAGCTCAAAATGGCGAGGAAACATACGCTTTGCACTTCATTCTTTGTTTGTTTTTTAAATCACTTTTTGCAAATTTGTCATGGCCAATTATGCAAATTTCACCATGTCATTTCCAAATGATGATCATGCCTGTGTGGATGGACTGAAAGGAACTCTGCATCCATCTCAAAGTTTTGAACTACAGGCATCTCTCCTTTATAGCGGTTCATTGGTTCCAACCGTGATAAATGAATTCCGGTGATATAGGATTCAATGTTAACAAATGGAATATTTTCGTTAGAGCATAGAAAAGCTGTGTCTGACTTTCTAAATACGGCTTTTAACATAATTAGAGCCCTGCAGACCAGAAATAACACGCCTATAACCACCTTTACACTCCTATTATTCATTGTTTACAACACATTAAACAAGTCTTATAATGGAGAGGCTCCAGACAGCCGCTAGCTAGGTAACCAGTTAGCATTGGATTTATTTCTTCTAAAATGAAGAAGCCAAAAACTTACCACTTCCACACGAAATGGCAGGATAACTTCCCCCCCCTCTTTAATGTCTCAATGTTTTGTGCCATCACTGCCACGTCACGACCAGAATACTACGTATGACTTGTATGTTTGGACTAATAATGGACCATATAGTCAGCCATCATTTATTCATTAATTTCTGAAAAAAACGCAATATAGCGAGGGAGCAATAATCGAACTGTGATATTGCGAGGGACAACTGTATATTGGCTCATTTCCCGCCCACAATTACAGATCTGTTTACTGACACCACAGGCTTCATAACCATTAGAGGTACTAGCTTGTGAAAAAAAAAAAAAAAGTTACATCATTCGTAATGGGCAGAAAAAAGGCTTCTGGCGCCACAACTACAGAGGAGGAGGACGTGGAAGAAAGCCAGGAACGAGGTACACTACGGCAGATAACTGACGTTGAATGACATAAGGAAGGAACTTAAAAGCCATCCATCCATCCATCCATCTTCTCCCGCTTATCCCAGATCGGGCCGCGGGGGCAGCAGCCTAAGCAGGGAAGCCCAGATTTTCCTCTCCCCGGCCACTTCGTGCAGCTCCTCCCGGCGGATCCTGAGGCGTTCCCAGGCCAGTTGGGAAACAGTCTCTCCAACGTGTCCTGGGTCTTCCCCGAGGCCTTGTACCGGTCGGACTTACCCTGAACATCTCCGCAGGGAGGCGTCCGGGAGGCATCCTGACCAGATGCCCAAGCCACCTCATCTGGCCCCTCTCAATGTGGAGGAGTAGCAGTTCTACTCAGAGCAGGGGTCACCAACGTGGTGCGCGCAGGCACCAGGTAGCCCCCCCTACGACCACTTGAGGTGCCCGCAAGCCTGCTTTTCATTCAGGTGTTCAGTTAAAAATGAAAGAACAGTAGAAAGAAATGCATTGTGAAATACAACATGTGAGTTGTGGACACCAGCATTTTGTTTATGTTCTGGTAAAACAAGCATATTCGCTTTGTTTGGGTTCAAAATAAGCTCTGAAAATAACTGTTACAAAAATGAGTAGCTTTTGGCCATTTTCATTTTGTAAAAGTAGCTCTCACAAGGAAAAACATTGGTGACCCCTGACTCAGAGTCTCTCCCGGATGACAGTGCTTCTCACCTTATCTCTAAGGGAGAGCCCAGCCAATCTGCATCACTGCAGACGCCGCACCAATTCGCTTGTCGATCTTGCGTTCCATCCTTCCCACACTCATGAACAAGACCCAGAGGTACCTAAACTCCTCCACTTGGGGCAGGATCTCATCCCCGACCCGGAGATGGCATTGCATCCTTTTCCGGGCGAGAACCATGGACTCCCTCAACACCCTGGCTGTGCCTAGAAATTCTGTCCATAAAAATAATGAACAGAATTGGTGACAAAGGGCAGCCCTGGCGGAGTCCAACCATCACTGGAAATGGGTCCGACTTATTGCCGGCAATGCGAACCAAACTATGACACTGGTCATACAGGGAGCGAACAGCCTCAATTAGCTGGTCCGATTCCCCATACCCCCGGAGTACTTCCCACAGAATTCCTCGAGGAACACGGTCGAATGTTTTCTCAGAGTCCACAAAACACACGTAGACTGGTTGGGCAAACTCACATGCACCCTCAGGGACCCTGCTGAGACCCTCCTCAGAAACTAGCTATTGGGACATGGAACTTAAAAGCAAAATAGATAAATGGCATGAAGAGGCAAAATCCTTACGAGAAAAACAACAAAAAGGATCACTTTATATCGCAAATGGTGTGCTGAATGGATGATTGAGCAGCTGACGCGCATGAACAATGTGATTGTGACTGGGCTTCACATAACACGCAGGGCAAGATGATGCTGGCCAACCTTTTGCAATCAAAAGAGGGATGGATGTGGACGCCAACGACATTGAAACGTGCATTCCGATGTATGATAGGAATAACACCACCACACCCGAGCATCGCGTTAAATGGTACCAGAGTACCAGAGGAAGCCAATGTACTTGTTGTGAAAGACATCAAGGAAACAGACAAATATTGAAGACGACGTCACAACTCACAAAGACTGGATGCAGCTGGAGGTCCACATTGTCCATATTTTTTGCCCAAAATAAGCATAAAAATGCCTAATTACACTAAAAATACAAATACAGTATAAGCCATTAAGACCACAACTTGTGAATGGAGTATTCTACATTGGTCACTAAGTGTCCGCAATTGTTCGGTAAGACCACCACCGACACACCCGACTTGAACAACAGGCTTTTATTGCAGGTTGAAATTATCTTAAAACAGGCACAATAACAACAACAACAACAACAACAGGGTTACTGTTGCAGTCATAGCCCACAACAAGCTAAAACTCAATTGTGAACACCTATGGTCATTTCCTGCTCACCGTCGATTCTGCTCCACCTACAATGGTTATTTTCTCTGATCATACAGTCATAGAAAACATGATTTGACCACCCTTGTTTCTTCAGTTTCTTGTTCATTGTAATGCCCAATACAACTAAAGGTACCTTTGCTTGGACAAATATAACAACAAAAACAGCTCATATGAATTCCATTTTTGGCAGTACAATGCTATAGATATTCATGTAAGAACTTGGATATCAGCTCTTAAAGGAAACTCTCATGAGCTGTATTTGCTAGCGTCATTATATTTGCCCCAACAAATGTACCTTTAGTGGTACCAGGCATTAAAATGGATCAATAAACGGAAGAAACAAGGGTGGTCTAATCATTTTTTTTTCCCATGATTGTATATACTATTTTGGGCAATACAAATGTAAAGATGACTATTTGGGTGTTATTTCATGTCTAGATGCTGCTAATTTTGTTAAAAAAAAAAAAAAACATATTCAGAAGATCGTAAACACGTTTTCAATGCCATAAGTACAAAAATATTCCATTTATAAAGAAGGAATCATACTTTGAGGAAAATCACTTATCGTAGTCGAGTCTGGAACCAATAGTTGTAGTTGAGATTTTTTCCAAAGGAAGTTGTACGACATCCCCATCGGCAGTGTGGTGCATCAACAGGGACTTTTCCCCTGCCAAGTCCTGAGTTCTGCTCAAAACGACCCCCACCAAGTAGGCGGAACTACTTTCTTCAACACCAAAAACCATCCAGAACTCTGCTCACGAAAAGAAGTAGGGGGAAAAGTCATTGTTGATGCACTACACTGCTGATGGAGATGTCATACAACTTCTGTCAAAAGTCCCAACTGTGCCTTTAACATTATGTTGTCGTATGTGACGTGGTGGCGGTGGTGGTCGGAATTTGGATGGCCGTCTCCAAAGACGCTCCCCAAGGTATTATCAGCCTCCTGGCTTGGCTCGGCTTCTGAAGAAGGCCTTGGCTGCTTCCCAGACGCTGGAGTGACCAGCCAGGAAGGAGACTGACAACTTGGAAGTTGTGCACTAATTAGAATGTTCAGAATCTAGCTCATTAGCATGGCTAGCCTCCACGCAATTAAAAACAAACGCAATTCATTGTTCTACTTTTTCTTTTAACGAGCAGGTCAGATATGTTGGTCAAAAATATCATCTTACTACTGTGCTGCATTAACATAACACGCCACGCGGGACCCCCGCTGAGAGACCAAATAACTTGAGTCACACATCTAGCAGGGAAATTATGCAAATCTTCCCCCTTGATGAAAAGTCGTCATTTAAAGTCATGAATACAAATGAAACGAGAGGGTAAAAAAATAATGAGCGGCATTCGAGAAAAGGAAAAAAAAGCGTGTGGCCATCCAGTGCTGCAAAGACAGATTGGGGTTAGAACAGTATGGTGTGGAGACGGGAGGGGAGTAGGTGCCCAAAACAAAGAGGCTTTTAAGTAGGCCAGACGTGATGCCACCCACATGTATGTTTACACACATCAGCCCGACTTGTGTTTTCACATTTATGGCGTCCTCTATGGGTTGTTGATGACTTTGGGCTTTGACATCAATGACTCAGGACTTGACTTTATTCTGATGACTTGCCGTGTCCTCATTCAAAGTATTCAACTAAAATGATGCTTGTCATTTTCAGCAAGGCAACATGTTTTCCCTTTGAATCTGCCTCATTGCATGCATCTATGAACGTCCAATCAGGTTTAAGAAGAAACAACAAATATGTAAATGACATAAATCATGAATGTCAGCGCTCTGTGACCGAGTCTTGTCACAATAGTCTCATATAGGGGGGGGGGACGGGGACTAAACAGTAGGGGTGTCACAAGACCTCAGACAAAATTTCTCGTTTCAAAAAAAAAAAAAAAAACTAAATGCAAAAAACAAAAACTGGTGTCTTGTGGGCACAAGCCTGGGACGATAAAATATGATTTACTTAATCACAATAAATGAAAATGAACTGGATAATCAATATATCGCCGTGTGCATGCGTGTTCGTTTTCCTCGTCTCCTGCCTCCAAAAAAGCAGGTTCACTCTGCATTGCTTGCAGGATCTTTGCATGTTTGTTCCTTGGGACAACGGCATGAACGGAGTGAGCCTTTTTGTCAGTCGTACAGTCTCTGTCTAGGTGGGTGGAGGAGGGGCCGTTAGCGTACACGGAGTGCAGTAGAGTGTAAAGTAGTAGAAATTAAATTAGTAGCAGTAGTAGTTGTCATATTTTTTCATTGTCCTTTTCTTAAAAGTAATCTCGTCTCGTATCGTTCTCGTAGAGCCAGCCTCATGTATGGTCTCATCTCGTCTTGTGACACCCCTACTGCACAGTTCTTATGACTTGTAAAGACTAAAAAAAAGTCATGCCTGTGACTTCGGACTTGACTCGACCCGTCTTGTGACTTGAGATTTGCAGCCTTTACTTGAGACTTGCAAAAACACTGACTTGCTCCCGCCTCTGGTTAGATGCAACACAGATAATGTATGTCAAAGCTTGACAATCATTAGACAAATCCTGAACTAGTCCTGCTCGTGCCCCTGCAAGGACGTTGTTTGCTTGATGGCGGCCATGTTTTCCAGCCAATCTTGCTCAAAATGTGATGGTGAACACCTTACTGTTACCAATGCAGTGTTTTCCCATACATTCAAAACTTTAAATTGATATTATCTTGTCATTATGGCAGTGAGACATTTGCTGATGTAGTCCTGTTTGTTTCTGTTGTTTTGTTATTGTCATTGCAACTATTATTGTTGCTGCTGCTGCTGTCTCTGTAATGTCCCCCTCTTGTCCACACCTTTACCTGCCCTGTCTTTTCTCTTCTTCTCTATCCCCTCCTGCTCCGGTCGCTCCAAATTTGCATAACAACAAACATCTAATAAACATCAAATAAATCCTGTCTTTTCCCTGCCAGAGCAAATCTGTTTGTTTAGCACGTCAGGGCATTTAGATCAACAATAGTATTTGCCCCAATGGCCGGTCAGGCACATACCATACCTGTTCGCTCGCGCTCATAAAAACATAACGGGACGGCCTGTGAATGGAGTTTGTCCTTCCAACTCCTTACAGTAGATGGGGTCGTAACTGTGCTTCATAACACACCTCATACGTACCTGCTGTGGCAAAGAATAAGGACACGTTGCCAATTGCCAATTTAGTAACTTTGTCAACATATTCAGCAACTATTCAGACTGCTCTTGATTAAAAAAAAAAAAAAAGATAATCTACCGAAAACAAAATAGCAACTTTTTTTTGGTCTGGAGGACTAACAGAAGTCCTCCATATGCTTATAACCTGATTCAAATAGCCCTGGGTGTCTACGTAACATGAGTGTCTCTGTCCCTCACATAGGTTTTCCCACATCAACTAACATTTCAGCATGAATAGACAGACATTTCTTTAGAAGCCATCTTTACAGCAGATTTTCTCAGGTTTTGAATGCAATCCCACTTACAGGGTTTAATAACAGCGGCGCCATGTCACGTAATTGTCCCACAAATAATAGCACAGCCAACAAAATGTGCTGACAAATTAGCACACTTTTGTGCACGGCAAATCAGGTGTTGAGCGTTTTTTTCACATAAACCATGTGCTATCAAAGTAAATCATGGAGTAATCACTGGGATAAGAGACACACAAGGTGGAGGGTTTGATGTGTAAGGACACATCGACATGAGGTCAATATGTGGCCTGCACAAGTAAAATCAGCTAAATATCGGGGTGGGGGGGGGGGGGGGTGTTCAAAATGATGACACAAAATGGGGGGCAACACAGAAGTGGGTAAGTCCTTGCAAAGTGTCCGCCGTCAGAGACAAATATGCATCCAGCGTGACTCATGGTGTCTGCTGAAGACTCCAAGAGGTGGCACTCTACTGCCACCCTCAGCCCGCCGCCAGCGTGACATCTGCAGTGGCCAGGATCTTCTGTCACGGTGCAAGACCCACATGACTTGTCATCCAAATGCTTCCAAAACCATTTGGAAAAAGGAGGCTTACACTGGCTGTGCAGCCTGAAGGTTTCTGCTGGCAAAGCTCAGCGACACGTAGCAGCAGTAATCTTCCTCCTCTTGACTTTAAAACTGGGCCACCAACCAACTCGCTTTCATCCATTTCCCCCACCTTAAGTGACTTTTTAATTTCTGACTAGTGTGCGACTTGACCTTCTCTCCATCCCATGTGAGCCAGTTGTGCTGGTACTCGGGATGGCCCTCATTTCTCTTCCACTTAACTTCATATTAAAAAAAGGTGCACTATTGAAAATGCTCCTTGCCAACACAGAAAAAAGCATTTATCAGCATATAAGCATATTTATTCACTTCTGAGGGGTATTGAGGGAAGAACATATAAAAATTGGGTTATAGCAAACCAATAACCCAAGTAATCTACTGTATTATCTATTGCTTATACATAGGGCTGTCAAAAACAGTGCCTTAACGGCGGCAACTCATTTATTTCATTAATTACAATACAATCTTTAGCCACATCTGTTACGACGGAGCCACAATAGCGTCCCCAGTCACACAGAATCTGCCACTCTTTAATAACTTGATTGTGACCTGAACACATCAGCAGCCGTGCAATTCCAACACCATATACGTATGCATCTCCAACTCAAACACATCTCTCGTCTGCCCCTCCTGGGAACCACACTTCCTTGTTGTCACGACAACGACAAGGAGGTGCATTCACTGATACTCCAAAATCACAACATCTTTATTATGCGTGCAAGTCTGGTCTTAATAAGCAGAAAGGCAAAAAAACCTGACGCAACTCTTACTGCGGAAGTACAATTTGCTGTATTTAAATTAGCTCAGAAAATACATCTTCACTCAAAATCCCCCAGCACACCATCCGTAGTCTCAATAGGAGCATGCCCCGACGTTGTCAGGCATGCGTACAAGCATGTGGGGGCCACACAAACTGCTGAGAATCATTTTGAGTTGCTACAAAGACATTTTAGCTAAATGGACCAGTGTGCTGCATCATTTTTTCACTTTCATTTTTGGGGTGTCTTTGATTTCCCCCCTCTATAGGGTGATCATTTTCATTTCTATCAAATGATGTGGCATCATTTTGTTACTAATACATCACCCACTTATTATCAGGAAACATATTCAACATCATTTTTCCCCTAGTTTAGATCTGATGTGTTTTCCAAGTGTTCCTCTAATTTTTTTGAGCAGTGTATAATCCTGTCCCGTCATTTCTCTTTCTGTTCATAAAATAAATGGGCATATTTCACACATAGTGGCAAATCGTGATTGATCATGATTCATTTGAAAACATTAACATTTTTCATCATTTGACAGGCCTAATTATTCAACATTTCTTCATCCAGTCGATCTTGGGGACTTAAGGCTCCTACTTAGGACCAATGGCACATTTGAGCCACCCGGGCAGCTGCTGTTGACATGCGCGTATGTGTTTGTATAACCATAGAACAATAATGAAAGATCAGTCAAAATCGTCTAAAATGGCCGCTACTGAAGGGGTCGTCTTTTGAAAAAAAATGGCTGCACTTGAATGAGTTTAGTAAGACCAACAATTTTACACGATATTCTTTTTAATAACGTTACACTGAAGCTAAGCAATAAATATTTCGGACTATTAATGAGACTTCTGGTGCTGCATGGTTTTGCACCATACTCCTTATCGTTCTTTCTTTCTTACCAACTTCATCAAAACGCTGTGCAGAATTAGCTAACCGACTATTTGTTCAAAGGAAGGAATTGGTGGCCTCTCAATGACCCGGTAGGCTATCGCATTATTCAGTAAGAGTTTTGGTGTCTGACAGCTGGCATTGACTCTGGCCACCTGCATTGCGGTAGAAAATGGATGGATTAAAATGCATAAAAAGGTTTTATATTTTGAACATTATTTTTAACACCGATTTCTGTAATGTTTTACTTTAAAATGTCAACAAACAAAAACATTAATTTTATCGAGTTAAGAAATGTCTGAGAGCCGCATGCACTCATCAAAAGAGCCACACATGGACCCCGAGCCACAAGCTTCCTACCCCCACTAGAGAGCTCTGTAAGTTTGTAAAACAGGGGTGTACTTCATTACACAGCATGACCAACAAATATTGTTTGACTTTTGTAACAAACCTCTGTGAGTCAGGTCCCTAATCCAGTAAAAGATAAACTTGAAAAAAATGGCTGTGCAAAATACTTTTAGGGTAGGGCTAATCATTTCACATGGTTACACAGTAGATCAATTTGTGGTGTGATTTAGAATATAAAACTAAATATCTTCAGTGCACTAGTAATTTATTGATGGTCCATAGTATAAACAACCAACAGCTAGAGCGGCACTTCCTGTGCAAGCTCCCCGCACCATGACACAGCAGTCCAGGCACAGTGAGGAGGAACTACCACTGTAGCGATGGAGCCAAATATGCGTGAAACTAACTTCACCACGATACACCGTGGACATGTCTGCATGGTGGTGTTGCGTTGTCTTCTTCTTGCTGGTAGCAGCAGTAGAGTTTGAGGCACATTACCGCACCTACCATGCTGGAGTGTGGCCCACAATTGTGGACGTCATATGGGCCGATCTCGTGGCAGAAGCCGATATCAGATCTTCAAAATACAGCAAATCGGAAGCCGATCCCGATCCTGAAGATCGGATAGGGACATCCCTAGTGTCCAGCATAAATAAATGGTTGTGTTTGCAGCTGGAGTTGAGTTGAAAATGACAACCAAAAAACAAAGTACATATTACATCTGATAAAAATTTTAAAAATGTCATTTTTAAACAGGGGCCTCAAGGTTACTGCTGGATGTCTGAGCACTAGAAAACGAACTAGATAAAATCATGGATTTTGCCGGAATTCCTGCAGTTTGTTTCATTCAGCCGTATGGCACCTGGAAGGCGCCAAACCTCACGTGCCTTCCCCACATCCTCGCCTCTCATTGGGAGATCAGACTCACGCAGGCGATATAAATGTTTTATCTTACCTCTCCCCCTATTTTTTTTTTGGATCATTATGCGGAGTGTTCTTGATCAACTTCAAAGCAACCTGTTATGTAACCCTCGGGCAAGCCATGAATTTATCAGTATAGTAAAAAAAAAAAAAATGTAAGTGGGGGTGGTGGGTGAGTTGAGATGTTAATGATATTTTTCCACTCTGTTGCAAAGGTCATAATATTATTTTACACTGACAATTAGATGTGTGTCCATCTCCCTTGATTGAAGCTAATATGTGCTGACAAGTAGGAGGGAGTGCACTCTCCACACTGTACTCTGCATTAAGGACACTTTTTACCCTCCCCAAGGCCCCCGGGCAATAACCTCCAAAGCTAATATCTTCTTGGCTTTTAGGAGTATGAGCCAGCGATTTGGGCCTAATTGGACAGGGGGACCGTTTCAAGGTTGCAGTAAAGCTTTTGTTCCCGTAGCTCCAGAGGAGAGGATTGTTTATATGAATATAACAAGTGTCAGGGGAGGGGAAATGGGGTCAGGTTTTATTCATGTCTTTGGTGCTGCTCCCCCCCGTTCAAAAAGGCTTTCACTTGAAACACAGCAGTGCGGTGTCACCTTAGGGCCGAGAGGAAGAACAAAAAGGACAAATGTAAAGGAAAAAAAAGTCACTTGAGGGCCTCACCTTGGCTACAAATTGTCTGTCCTTCTGGTCCAAATTGGCTGTGGGTGCAACGTAGTCCTTCCAGATGCGCACTTTACGCTCTTTAGCAGAACTAATGGAGGAAAGAAAGTATAAAACTCACTCAAGTAGCCTTAAGTGAGCCAGTAGAATGAACAGTAGCAGTTAAAAGTATGGACAGTTGCTGGTACAATGGAATAAGAAGTTTTTTAGACTCAGATTAATTGGATACAATTAACTTATCCAATACCAAAGACTATTCATACATATTTTTAAACCTGAACGCTCGCTCCCAAAAACGTATTTATACGTCTTAGGTTTTTGTGTGCAAGAGGCAATAAGAGGTGAAGACGCAACTGCAGACTAAAAGAAGTCACTTCTGCAGTTGTAAGCCATCAAAACAGCCACAAGGTGGCAGGAGTGCATTTGACCAGAGTTCGGCATGCATCTGTTGCATGTATCATCCAGTTTCATAGCAAGGAGGAAGTGAGCAAGGTGGTGGAGTGTAGCGTGCAAAAGGCTGCGCAATGTAGGGAAATTTTAACGTGCACGCACACAGTTCAGTTCCAAATGTAAAAATTGTAAATAGTTCATGGTGTTATATTTGTAAATAAATGGTTGTTTTGATGTAAAACAAGCCTTTTTTTGTGTTGGTATAGTTGTTTAGATATTTGAGCTGTCACAAAAGCAAAATATTAGTGTCAAAGTGAAAGTTATGCTTGAAACGTATCTTTTCACAAAAAGCCGGGACCTGATATTTTCCTGAAACTTACCTACTGTATGTTCTATTGCTGATTACTAAAGAACGGAAAAAGGTAGAAACAAACAGAGTCTAATCTTTCTTTTGGTAGGTTCCATGTTTGTGTAGCCATAGAACACAATATTCTGTGGGCCTTGAAAGCACAGTCAAAATAGTCTAAAATGGACAGTACTGAAGGGGTTGAATTTTGAAAATTGGCTGGGATTGAATGAGTTCATGAAATTGAAGGAACTCGAACTTATACAAACAAGTGGACTTAAAAGGAAAAGTGCATTTTTTGGGACAATTTTGCCCATCATCCACAATCCTTATGCAAAGATGAACACACGTCTCTCTTTTCTGTGCATTCTAAAGATATAAAAGCTAAAAAGATGTAGCTAAGAATGCACGTACTGGGAATCACCTATAAAGGCTGATGAAAAAAAACTCCAAAAAGCGCCAACAACACAACATTTCCATATAATGTGCCGTGCCACCACCACCACAAATAAATGAATATGAGGAACACTGAAAAACATAATGGTAAAGCTCTGTAGCTAAAGAAAAAAGAAAAAGCAGTTTGGTACCGTTCCGCAGCTCTGAGTTTCTCAGCTCCCTGCGTGTAGACGGCCATGGACCAGTCCACACAGCGAGCGAAGCCTTCCTTCAGCAGGAGCTCCGTTATGTTGCCGTTCTGGGAAGAAAAGTGCGGAAAGACACTGGCCTTTTAGAAGAACACATTCATACTTTTCCACTGAGCCTTGCTGAAGGGGGCGGGGCATACATTTTGGTGCAGGTTAAGGATG